>NW_015162076.1:67064-74640 GCF_001447785.1 Gekko japonicus
TTCATGGCCTACAAAATCTAGCTACTTGGACCACAACATTAGGAGGGGCCTTCTCCTGCAGTCTTGAAAGTCCGACAGCTTCTCTAGGCTAGATGCCGCAGCACGTTCCACGGCAGAAACCCTTCAAGGCTGGAATAACATGATCTGACAGAGAGAAAACAGTGTTCTGTTCCAAGCCAGTGATGAACTTATTCAGAAAAGCAGACGCTGCGCTCTGTTATTAATGGGCTGTTCAGAAATGGGGGCCCTCTTTACGACAGCGTGACAGGAAGACTGGCAGAACCTGGTAACAGCTTGAACAAGAAGACCATGCTTAACTTTGCCATCAGAAACGGTGTCATTTACAGGATGACAGTCCATTGTCCAAACGATAGCAGCACGTCTCATATAGGATTTGAAGAGAAAAGCAACTATTTTCTCTTTGAGTTGTGGCTTCTCATGAGGGAGGAGGGAAAGGAAGGGGGGTGTTTCTTTAATTCTTGTTTCTACCAGCAATTTTCTAAAGCTTTGAAACCACTAAATATTCCCCTTAATAAGCAAAGATTGGCTCGGATACTTGGACTGCGTTGCCCATGTTCCGATTAACCAGGAACCAGTAGCCGATTCATTTCTCACAGATATTAGTTATGACAGTAGAGTTCCTTAAAAAATATTATCAAATTGAACAGAAGGATTTTGTTCCTGTGAACATTAATCTCAATTTATGCCCAAAACCTCATCGCTCAGTCTTGCAGAAGGGCAGTCTGAGTAATGTGTGCACAGAATTTCATCCCAAAAATTGGCTTCTGCTTTGCAGTTTGTATTCTTGAGAACCCCAGCCTACCTCCCCCCTCCCATGCCGCCTCTTGCCCCCCCACCTCTGTGACCGGCAAGTATTGCGAAAATTCGACCATAATTTGTCTACAAAAAGCTTCTGATTCAGAAAGCAGAGCAGTTACATTCTGGGGAGGGGGGCGCCTGCTCCTCCCCTCTGTAACTCTAGCTCATACTCGCTGTCCAAGGCTCCAAAGCTCCATTTTCTGAAGAAAATTAAATTTCCAGTTCTCATGATTCCAAAGGAAGCTACCAGATTCGAAAACAGAAATACTGTTCCGTGCCCAAGGATACCACTGTAACCAGTTGTGTTTCTAGAATCCCTTTCCACAACGCTTCTAAAGAAACTTCAGCAATTCAGCTACCTGTCGTGGAATTAGGGCCTGGATTGAGCCTCAGTCCCCTGTTAAACCTATGTTACTTTATTTCTATAGCAAATTAGCCTCTACAATTGAATCTTTGGTTCTGTGTCCCAGGGGGCTACAGGACTCTGCTAAGTGCTACGGCCTTCCGGTACCAATAACCCTGTACATGACTTTGGCCTTTCACAACTTTTGGCTTTTGGAATGTTTATACATTACCAAATTCTAAACAGACAGGGTATCTGTAACTAGCTTCCTTGACTCTCTGAGTCACCCTGACTTTCCTTGACCTTCCTGACCCCAGAGATAGAAAGGGCTGAGCTTTGTCGTGTGTGTCAGGTATACGTCAGATGCTTAGCGACAGACTTGACTGACAGTTACGTCACCTCCTATGGGTAGCAAAAGGTACTTAATGTCTGAATTCAGTCTTGTTCATGGTTGTTCTGGCCAGCCACCCTCCATTAAGGGTCTTGACAGAGCAACCAAGGCTATCCTTTATAGAATTACAAGTGCACTATTTATGCATTGGGTCTGTGTTGAATACTGAAATGCTACGAAGTGTTTTCTGTCTTAAGAGTGTGTAATGGAATAAGCTGAGTTATGGTTTAGAACAACTGTCTCCCTCTCTCTCTTGATGCAACTGGGATCCCTGCCAGCTTCTCTCCCTCCCCAATGGACTCAGTGAAAAGGTTCCATGAAAAGGATCCTGCGCTCCTAATTTCCCCAATACAACCTCATCAGCTTAATGTGTTGGTGGAAAGTGCCATCAAGTCATAGCTGGCTTATGACAATCCCGTGGGGTTTTCAAGGCAAGAGATGTTCAGAGGTGGTTTCCCATTGCCTGCTTCTGCGTCATGACCCTGGTATCCCTTGGAGATCTCCCAACCAAATACTAACCAGCGCCAACCCTGCTTAACTTCCGAGATCAGGCTAGCCTGGGCTATCCATGTCCGGGGCCTCATCAGCAGTTACAAACCAAAAGAAAGCCCTGAATAGGTATTTTGGAAGAGTAAGTCAAGAGTTTTGGTTCCGGTGATATCCTATTTTGAGGAAGTGGTTCCTACTTGAAAAAGCCTTCTCAGGTGAAACGCAGAACGACATTGCTAGTGTGCCCGTAGGAGGACTTCATCGGGACTGCCGTCTTTCAGTGTTGTGGCTCGGTTGTCTAGTTTCAACTTGGAACACGGCTTCTGTTTCCGAAAACTGAAGGCACCCGAGCACCTCCAACAGAGTATTTTACGAGTCTGTGACGGGCTGTGGGAATGTGTTTTTTCGCCCAATGATTTGAGATTGTGAACTCCAATACTTGTTGGTATACGAATAGCTTTGGGGTTTGTATTTATAAATTGTGTATATGCAGGGGTCATTTGGGGGGGGGACGCGGGGGGACACCATCCCCCCGGGTGAGGTGCGGGAGGGCGGGGCCTGGAGCTCCCTGCTGGTGCCCGCTGGAGGTCGCGGCCGGCTGTGGGGAGGACACACTTCCAGTGATGTCAGGGGGTGTGGCATATGCTAATGAGTTATGCTAATGAGTCCCCCTAGCTCTTTTTCTACAGAATGACCCCTGTGTATATGATATAAAATTCATTTTCATTGAATAGTTCGAGCCGTTTAATTATCTTTGCTTAAGTAAAACATTTTTAGGGGTTTTTTTTTTACATGCAGTTGTTTTGCTGCTGATAGCTTCTGAGATCAGGCCAGCCTGGCCTATCCAGGTCAGGACCTCATCAGCTTAATGCAGCATAGTAAGTAACTAGTCAAAGAAGAAGCCAAGATCAAGAGCCGCGATGCTTCAAGTGTTTGCTGTGTAAGCACCGATTCTGCTGTAATAATGCAGAGATCACTTTGACAAAGTTACAATTAAAGTTTGAACTTCGCCCAGGCCACTTGGAGAAAGGCCAGGATCCAAATCAAGGATGTGCATGATGTATCAAGAGACAGAGTCATATGTACACCCAGAGCGTTGCTGGCTGTTTCCTCTCACAGAGGTTCCCTCTTGCCATCCACCCTTTCCAAGCACACTGGTCTTCTCGGAACATAAAGGTGCACACAAAAAACCCCTCCCAAATACTAGATTTCGTGCTTAGCTGTTTACAAATGGGAAGACAACTTAACCCCAAAATGCTTCACCTGTGAGACAGCAAAACATGGACTTTCCCTAAATCAGAGTTTGGAAGGCCCAAAGCTAAACCCATTACTTTCACACTTACTAACTCGCCACTTTGAATGGGAGCAGCAATTTTTGAGCCCTCCTGGCTCTTTCACGAGCCTTGCAGGACCAGTTTAGAACCTTAAAGAACGCACACTTTTGTTTTGAAGCAGTCGAAGACCCTGCTGATTGCCGTGGTATTTTTAAACAAGCACTCCTGGTTTACAATATTAACCTAATTAGTTTTTCTAAGTTTATGCTGGCAGGGAAGAGTAGCTGAAAGAATCGAGTATGTACTCTATCTGCTAACAATTAAGGCAAAACTAAACCTCGGTTTCTGAAGTACGCATAAAGTGTCTGTGCTGGTCTTTAGTAGAAGAACAAGATTCGAGTCCAGTAGCACCTTAGAGACCAATACGATCTTCTGACAAAGAGAGCTTTGACTCTAAAAGCTTAGACCCTGAAAACCTTGCTGGTTTTTAAGGTGCTATTGGACTCGAATGAAGCATGCATAAGAAGATTATTTCTGGATCAGAACAGAGCACCACCTACTCCAGCATCCTTTGCCAGAATCCCTGCAACCACTAGAAGAGGCCCACCGGAAATGGGTCAGTGGTACACAGTGGTCTAGCTCTTAGGTAGACCTCTTGTATTACAGTATCCCAGCTCTCAACAGTAAGCTTTAGATTACATATTGGAGGCTCCTCCCAAGGAAAATCCCTCCTCCTATCAAAGGTCACATCTCCACACAGACTTTATTTTATGATAGTTTAAAAACATAAGAGGAGCCCTGCTGGATTAGACCAATAAGCCATCCAGTCCAGCATCCTGTCTCACACAGTGGCCCACCAGTTCCTCTGGAGGGCCAACAACAGGGCACAGAGGCTGAGGCTTTCCCCTGATGTTGCCTGCCTCCTGGCTCAGGGATTGAGAGGTTTAGCGCCTCTGAATGTGGAGGATCCCCTCAGTCACCATGGCTAGTAGCCATTGATCGACTTGTCCTCCATGAATCTATGTAACCCCCTTTTAAAGCTGTCTGTCCTTGTGGCCATCACTACATCCTCTGGCAGCAAATTCCACATTTTAATCACTCTCTGTGTAAAGTAGCATTTCCCTTTGACCATCTTGAACCTGCTGACCACCAGCTTCGTTGGGTGCCCTCACGCTTCTGCAGGCGTCACCACTTGAGAAGCAAAAGAGACCTTGTGGAGCTATTGTTAACTGATTACCTTCATCAAAGTCAGCGTCATCCTCCGTATGCTGAGGGAATGGAAAGCAGTTGGTGATTTCAAGCCTGTCCTCCACCACCAGGCCAAGCAGCACACCCTGCACCACTTCATTTCCTTGGCCTTCTTCTTGATAATGCTTGATGATCTTCAGCACCACCTAAAAAATACCAGCTCTCAGTTAGGATAGCTTCATTGAGAATTTAATACCCAGTTCTATTAGTGGGCTGTTTCCCTCCCCCCCCCCCAAGAGTCACACTGAAAATCTGGGCAAATTTTAGGGGAAGGAGCCATGACTCAGTGATACAGCATCTGTTTTGCATGCAGAAAATCCCAGGTTCAATCCCTGGCACCTCCAGTTAACAGGACCAGGTAGAAGGTATTGTGAAATACCTCCACATGAGACCCTAGAGAGCTGCTGCCAGTTTGAGTAGACAGTACTGACCTTAATGGACCAAGGGTCTGATAAGGCAGCTTCATGTGCTCAGCCACCATCACTAACAATATTTATATAGCGCTTTTAATGTTCAAAGTGTTTCACATACAATACAGTGCTGTAAGCCCTGACCTGGATAGCCCAGGCTAGCCCAATCTCGTCAGATCTCAGGCCCTAAATAGCTTCAGCCCTGGTTAGTATTCGGATGGGAGACCACCTAGGACAGTGGTGGCGAACCTATGGCACGGGTGCCAGAGGTGGCACTCAGAGCCCTCTCTGTGGGCACGCGTGCCATCGCCCCAGCCAGGCCCAGACCATCATTAAAGTGTCGAATTCTCTCCCAAATAATTTTAAGTAAATGAAAGCATTTGGGATTGCTTTCCTTGCTTTGTTTGGATCATCTTAAGTTAATGTATGAGTTGTTTTTTCTAAGGTAAAACCTCAGTATTCAGGTTAAATTGCCGTGTTGGCACTTTGCGATAAATAAGTGGGTTTTGGGTCGCAGTTTGGGCACTCAGTCTCTAAAAGGTTCGCCATCACTGACCTAGGAATACTAGGGTCATGACAAGAGGCCAACAATGGCAAAACCACCTCTGAACATCTCTTCCCTTGAAAACCCCACCAGGGGTCGCCATAAGTAAGCTGTGACTTGACGGAAAATACATATATATTGCTGGAAAATATATATTGCTGTTATATATATACACACACACACATATATATATGGAAAATATATATTGCTGTTATATGTGTGTATATATATATATATTATACATATATAAAACAAAAACCCTAAAAATCAGTACTGTCTCCATATTGCACACAGGGGGCACAGAGAGAGAGACAGCTGTTTGCTCAAGACATCCTACTGAATTTGTGACAATCACAGCCCATTCTGTGGTTCTGGCCATGTGTCAGCACAAGTTCCTGACAGTCACGGCTGTTTCCTGAATCCCCCTCTTCCCAGCATGCTTTCTGGCCATGGCAAAGTTTATTCTTGGAATCATGGGACCCACACGAACACACGCTGGACTGCCTTATACCGAATAAGACCACTGGTCCATCAAGGCCAGTACTGTCTATTCAGACTGGGAGTCTCTCTCCGGGGTCTCAAGCAGAGCTTTTTCACATCACCTACTGCCTGATCCTTTTAACTGGAGATGCTGAGGACTGAACCTGGGACTTTCTACATCTGAGGGAGATGCTCTGCCACTGAGCCATGGCCCCATCCCACGTGAACAAACAGCCCTGTGGGTCAGGAAGCTGCATTGGGGGGGTGGGGACTGATTATGAAAAAACCCTTCCTGCCTCTTCCATCAGCAGAGCTCCACTGATGGAAGAAAAGGCAAAGGGGCATATTTTCACCTCTTTCCTTCTCCTTCCCTTTTCCACTGGAGCCTCCCAATGCATATAGTCCATGTGGGCTGTGTATCTCTGGGAACAAACTTTCCCGGGTCTGAAAGGACTGCTCAGGGGAAGTGGGCCTTGAGCAGTGTTCCCTCTAAGCTGAGTTAGTGTGAGCCAGCTCACAGTTTTTTAACCTCCGGCTCACACATTTTTGTCTTAGCTCAGGAAGGACGGCTCCAGAGCAAACTAATTTATGCAGTGGCCAAATTGCTCGCTCACAACTATAAAGCCAGTAGCTCACAAAGTAGAATTTTTGCTCACAGGACTCCACAGCTTAGAGGGAACATTGGCCTTGAGAGAGATCTGCACCCTTTGGCTGGTTCCTGCAGAAAAACTTGTGGAAAGAGTCCGCAGAGTAGATTTTCCGAGCAGCCTGTTGCTTGTCCTAAAACCCCCGAGGGACAAGGCATCATTGTAAGCACAGTGCATCACAGTACAAAGAATCACAGCGAGGAGTGTGAATCCGGTAAAAATTATCTCCCTCTAGTGCTGGAAGCGTGTACTGGTGGAGACACCCTGACTCCCTTTCCTCCCTGCAGCTTTGTGTACTACAGAATATTTTGCTCAAGAGGATCACCACCTGATCTTCACGAACTATCGTTTAGGACAAGCAACAGGGAAGAGCTGCTCTGCTAATTCCTTCCATGAGCTTTTCTGCAGGACATGCGTGATCCAAGAATACAGCTCCATCTGAGCAAACCCCCCTCATTCGCAGCAAGTGGCAGAGGAAAATATCGCGATTTTCTGAAGTTCCGTCTGCAGTTTGTCCTGGGGTCATATTAAGGTTCTGGAATGAAGCCAAAAGATATTTGGTAACGGAGTTCCCATTGCATGGCTTATCAGATGCCTCATGCTATTTGACTGCAGTGTTTTACACCAGCTATGAACAACGTTAATTAATTACGTTCCCTTCCGGTTCTTTACCTGCCCCTCTAACCCTTGGCGATGGCCATCTCTCTGACTCTCAGCCTAGATCCTAAAATTTCCTTAAATCCATTCAGGTGATTAAAACCCAGAGAGATACCCGAGCCCCTCTACTTCCCATCATTTCTGTGCCCTTCTCTCTGGCAACCCGACCCAGCCCAGCCTCTGCCATCTATACCTTCTCCCAATGGCATGGCATTGCCTCTCAAAGACAGTATTCTGCCCAGCCCCTACCAAATCCTCCTCCCTCTGTATCCCC
>NW_015162076.1:74655-104094 GCF_001447785.1 Gekko japonicus
ACTCTTTCACCCTTAAAGCAAGGGGGGCAGGGGTTTAAATCAAAAGGCAAGGCATGATCTTCATTGGCTAGTGTGTGCATGTGTATATGAGTGACCTAGAGTCAGAATTCAAGCAAGATGGTCCAGTTGTGTGCTCATTTCTTATGCAACTTTGTACTGGGCCAATCACTCTTGAATATTATTAGCCACGTCCAAGCAAGATGGTCCAGTTGTGTGGTCATTTCTTAACAACTATGCATAATGCAACTTTGTACTAGGCCAATCACTCTTGAATATTATTAGCCACCACACCCAGATCTCAGCCCACAGTCATTAATATAAAGAAGAACCTGTAAACACACAATAAGAACGTAAGAAGAACCCTGCTGGATCAGACCAGTGGTCCATCTATGAAATCCATAACCATGCAATGATAAAAATGGATGCCATTTTTTTTTACCTTTCTCATCCTTTAACAAAGTCAACTGTGAATTCAACATGACTATGAAACGGTGCTACCATTTTTTACTGTGCACAGGGTGTGCAGTGTGATATAGACCAAAGGAGATGTTGAAGGAAAAAAGATACAGGCATAGGACCGGTGGAAAACAAGCTGCAGTTGGGATTCTTATGTGAGCAAGCTGCACTGACCCCTCAGGGCAACCTGATTCCAAGTCAAGGTAAAGGTAAAGGTTCCCTTGCTCGAAAGCCAGTCGAATCCGACTCTAGGGTTGTGGTGCTCATCTCCGTTTCAAACCCGAAGAGCCAGCGCTGTCCAAAGAAGTTTCCGTGGTCATGTGGCCGGCATGACTAAACACCAAGGCGCACGGAACACTGTTACCTTCCCACCGAAGTGGTACCTATTTATCTACTTGCAATTTCTTGCTTTCAAACTGCTAGGATGGCAGGAGCTGGAACTAGAGATGGGAGCTCACTCCATCAGGCGGCACCTGGGTCTCGAACTGCTGAACTACTGACCTTCCACAGCCTGCAGTTCAGCGTCTTAACCACTTGAGCCACCGCAGCTCCAGATTCCAAGTTAACATGCGCTAAAAAGAAACACCTTGATGATTGCTGCTAACAAGCTGTTACCGGTTCTGGTATCTGTAGGGTTAAGCAATGAACAGACTTTGGTTCAGCCATCGGGAACAGATGCCACTTAATGAGTATATTTAAACTCAGCAAGCATAGGCTTAATAGTATTCCCGATGGAGAATATGAACTGCTTATCAGTACACCCTCTCCCAACCCAGCCAATAATCACCATTCCCATTTACAGGGTGGCCATGACCTCATTTTCCCCCAGTCTCCAGTTCAGCAATACCATAGCACAATGGTACCTAAAAGGTAACATTAAACAATGGTTCGGAACGATGCTCTGGTAAAGGGATAGGGACTACAGACCATACTACTGTGTGCCATCTGTCGCTGTAAATATGCTCCTACTAGATAACTCCCGCATCGTTTAATGTGTCATGTTTAAATGCTTATGCTTTGGTTCAGCATTGTTTCAGGTCTGTATCACACTTCTGCTGGTCTTCAAACGTCTGCAGTCCAAACCCTACTGCACAGTTTATGGGATGCCCCAGCCATGGATCATATTGCTTTACACGGTGTGATCCACCTTGAGTCTCAGTGAGAAAGGCAGGTTACAAATAATGTAAATAAATAAACGCCAAAGTGGGTAGGAGTTTGTTCCAACCCAAAAAGGAAAAAGGAAAAAGAGAGAGAGATGAACATAAAAAAAGACCAGGGCTCCCTATTACCCCCTACTACTGCCTCAGAATTCTCCCCACAGTGCTGTCTTCAGGAGTCCTCTCACCCATGCCGTATGAAACGGCCTGTACAAGTTCCCACTCCAGATGAGCAACTTAGGGGTTCCCAAAGTGGGCAGCTGTGAGGCAAAGCACCATTCTTGCCTCCTCTCGAGGATTATAACATATATAATAATGGGCCTGGTTCTTCCTTGCAGGTGTTGCTAATTAAGTGCGTCAGCCTGCCTGGCAGCTTATCAGTCCAAGGCCAGAATCCTTGGCTTCTCATAAGAACGTGTTCTTAGTGTTGGGAGGGGGAAGACCTGGGGCGGTGATGTCTCCAGGAGAATTCTCCAGAATCTTACCTGTTAGGATTGGATGTCACCATCACCTGACTTGAGGGGTCAGAAATATTTGATAATATCCCTTCAGGGGCTTAGTTACCTATCTGAGACTTCATGGACTCTGGGCTTGGCAGCTGCTGAAATCGTAGTCTACGCTGATTAGAGGCCTTCGTTTGGATGTAAGCTCTGTACCACCTAACAAAATTCCTAAGTAGTGTAAGGTAGATAAAAGTTAGCTTCATTGTTTTGTGTCCTGTGTGAATTTTGGTAATCTGCCGGCTATATTTATATTAACTTGTTTATTCTTCCAATAAACGCTATAAATCTGTTTTTTAATAACATCAGTCTGGTTACTTGTGTGCTCTTGCCCTGGGAACTCACAGGGTCAGCCTTTTGACTTCCTTGACAGCCATATTGCCCCCTGGGGGGTCGTGGGATCACCTAGGGGTGCTAAGAGGCAAGGGAGCAACAGGGGGGGCACTGGAGGATGTCCCCTTTGACTTCGTGGTTCACTTATTTATGACCGAAGAGCCTAAACATTGGCAAATAGCACTCCAAGTTTCTGCCTCTGCATAGTCCTTACATCTGGTTGAAACTATTGGAATTTTCTGTAAAGATGCCACCAGAACTCTAGTCAAACACCAGTATGCCACTTTCTGAGAAACTGCCACCACTGCGTGTGCTTTTGTCTTCGTCATTTTTTCAAGTTTTTGCTGCTCAGTCCTTAGCATTATTGGCAGTGGCATTTACTTTCCTGTGTTCTTGGTTAGTGAATTTGTGGTATATTTTTGGCAGAAAATAAAGATTTTAAAACAAACTTTTAAAAACACATTGTCTTTATTCAGAATTGCAGTAATAAACTGAAATCAGTCCAAGGGTTTTGGTTACAGAAGACCATTTCTAATCGCTGTCCTGCACTATGGGCAGTGGTTAAGAAGTTCCTTGTTGCATTTCCAACATCATAGTTGGTGGAACGTGACTTTAGTATGGTTATCCGTCTTCTCTCCACCAGCTTCAGATTACTGAACGTGATGATTTAAGACTCCTTCTAAGTGACTCTAAACCAGACATTGGGAAACTGGTATCACTTCATCAAGCCCATCCATAGCATTAAGAGTTTACTGAAGAGCATAGCTACTAAATGGGGGGGGGGGAGTTGGATTTATACCACGCCCTACACTCGGGAGTCTCAGAGCAGTTTACAATCTCCTTTCCCTTCCCCTCCCCACAAGAGACACCCTGTGAGGTAGGTGGGGCTGAGAGAACTGCTCCTGAGAGAACTTGTGACTGACCCAAGGTCATGCTAGCAGCTGCATGTGGAAGAGTGAGGAATCAAACCCGGTTCTCCCAGATTAGAGTCCACGCTCTTAACCACTACACCACACGCTGGCTGTGGTGTCTAAGATTCTTGCTAAATGACTACCAGACTTTGAAAAGCTGGTATCACTGGATCAAGATAATCAATTCTGCTGAATAAATTAAACTGAAAAGTTTTTCTTGGATTTTGAATAAACGTGCAATTAATTGTTATTGCTTTGAATTTCATTGTTGTTATTTTCCTTAGTGGGTCATGCAACCCCCTATTACGAATCATGCTTTCTATAGGGTAGGGGGCACTGGGGATGAGTTAATGCAACCAAGGGGACAGTGGCCCCAAAAAGTTTGGGAACCACTGAGTTAACTGATAATCCTCCCACAGAATGAAAACTTAGATGCCAGGCAAACGTTCATAGCCTGTCAGCTACCCAACCTACACAATTTTGACATGTAATGCTTTTTTCCTTTTCAAACAAGGGAATATCAAACCACACAACTCACATTACCACCATGTACACATAGAAATGGTGCTGTTCCACAACGTTTTTATCAGTTTATCTACTGTTTCAGTAGTCTAAACCAGTGAAAAGTGTTGGTACAAATGACTAAGAATTCGTTTTCCCTCAATCCCAATAATACCACTGTAATTTTTAATTTACTATCTTTGCATTTTACAATTACCATAGCAGTAAAATTTATACCCAACTGTATTATAAAAATATTCAACTACTTATGGAAATTATTCTTCACTGTTTCAGTTTTAAAGCCGTAGCAATCAAATTTAATCCCAAAAAAAACCCACTGCAATTTTTATGTGCTTAAAACATACTTTAAATGATACATATAAAATGCCTGTATACATATAAATGTTCTTGGAAAGAAGCAGGCTTTTTGTTTCTATTGCAGCGGGACACAGATATTTTAACAGAGTGATTGGTGGTTCATAAGACATAAATGATTGAGAACCACTGGTCCCAGTAAGGGGGTGGGGGAGAGATGTCCCTTCCATGGCATCTTCAAGCAGAGTTGCAAAGCCCTATGTTGAAGATGCTCTAACTCTGGATTTCTTACACTAAGGGCGGGGGGGGGGAGCTGACTTGATGGTCTACAAGGCCCCTTCCAACTCTAGGACTTCAAATGAAGGGGTTAACTAGCCAGCTTTTTAGTCCTTCTGCTGAAAAGCAAACTTCTCCCGTGACCAGGCTGTCCCAGAGCTCAGAGGAATTTCAGTCAATGCAGCTAAAGGTGCCTCTCCTGTTTGCAAAAGAAGCAAAGAAAATCCTCGGCACATACCTAAAGGGCTTCTTTGGATCACTGCCCAAGCCTGAAAAGAAATGCGACATGTCAAGCAGACTGGCCATCGGTCCCTGCCAGGGTTAAGAAAACTAGCAACGGTAATCACAGGCAGAGCTCCCAAAATAATCAAGAGAGCTCAGAGTCAACTTTTCTGCTCAGGCTGAACTAATTGCCAAATGGAAGAGAAGGTTTCATTAAGGAAACTTTATGAAGATTAACCTTCTGCTCAAATACCATGGTATCCCCTCTGTTAATTTGGATATGCAATTGATATGTAACCCTATTACTGGATGCACCCATGCGTTCCGGGGGAAGCAAGGCGGTGATTCCAAGCCCTGGCACTGAGCGCTAGAGAGCTCTAGGAGCTAGCTTGACATAGTCTCCCTAACGGAACTGGTAAGCAGAACAAAAAACAGCTTTGTTGATCTATATGAAAAATCTGCCTTCAAGATGCAGTCCCCACTTCTAGAGGGAGAAAAGTTAACTATAACTCTGCCGGGGGGGGGGGACGTCAAGTTGCGTCCAAATTAATGTCCTCTGAAACATCCTATCGTTAACAGCCATTCTGCGGTCCTGCAAACTGAGGGCCGTGATTTCCTTTATTGAGTCAATCCATCTCACGTTGGGTCTTCCTCTTTTCTTGCTGCCTTCAACTATTGCTACCTCTCATAATAAAAGAACATGCTGCTAGATAATGGACCGGAGTTACAGAATATAGGAGAGCTGGTCAGGGAAAGTGACACATGAGATGAAGTCCTGTGTTTGGATGACGAGCTTTTCCCCAGATCCGCAAACGCAAAGGGCTGCACACCAGTGTTCCCTCTAAGCTGAGTTAGTGCGAGCTAGCTCAGGTTTTTAGCCTCCAGCTCACACATTTTCCCCTTGGCTCAGGAAGGAGGGCTCCAGAGCAAACTGATTTATGCAGTAGCCAAATCGCTCACTCACAACTTGAATGCCAGTAGCTCACCAAGTAGAATTTTTGCTCACAAGACTCCACAGCTTAGAGGGAACATTGCTGCACACACACACACACTACCAGCAAACCCTAAAAACAGAGAGGAGGAACAAGTCTTGTGGTCAGCAGAGGCAGAAGGGAAGCACATCCCCAGTTGCTTGCTGTCCAGAGGGAGGGCATTAGCTTCAGAGGGCTCACATCCAAGCCCTGTCTCCCCTTAGATCCTTTAAACTGGGGGTGGGGGGCTTTTGCAGTTTTGTTTATAGGACTGCAGCCTGGATAGCCCAAGCTAGCCTGCTCTCGTCAGACCTCCGAAGCTAAACGGGGTCACTCCTCGGATTGCTAGGTCTTTCCTGGTCATCAGCTGGGGGGGGGGGAGAGTAAGGGTTGCCAGATCCAGGTTGGGAAACCTCTGGAGATTTGGGGATGGAGCCTGGAGAGGACGGGTACCTCAGTGGAGCACAATGCCATAGAGTCCACCCTCCAAAGCAGCCATTTTCTCTCTTCTTCTTTTTTTTAAGTACCCGAGGGTACACTTTTACTGTTTTCTTATATTCCTAAACACAGACATAGACAACTACAACAAACAACATATAAACCAAGAGACTTATTACAGCTTGCTACTACACCTAATCCATCGCTTCATTATTCTCTAATATTTGTTAATATTCTCTCATTCCATTACTATATGTTACTACATCCTCAAATATTATTTCTGCCATAACAGCTTAATCTTTAACTCCATTCACACTTTCTCCAGGGGAACTAATTCCTGTAGTCTAGAGATGAGCTGTGATTCCGGGGGATCCCCAGGTCCCACCTGGCGGCTGGCATCCTTCGGCACTCCTCGTTTGTACTGGGAGGGGAGACTGGGAGGGACAGGGAGCTGTCCCACCCCCGAAGGGGAGAGCAGCCACTCGTGTGAGCCTACGGGAGAGCTGCTCCAGCACCTAATCACTTTTCATGAGGGGGGTGGAATGTTGGAGGGATACTCAGCCAGAGAGAGCTCCGGTCTGGCTCAGAAAAAGGGCAGACAGAGTGAAGGGTAGCTCTGCTTGGTAGTGTGGCAGAGTGGTTTAGCTCTACCTCCGGGAGAGAACAGCGTATCCGGTTGGTAGGCCTGTCTGTGGCAATGAGCCGATCAACATACAGTGAATTGCTGCAGTAGTTCATACAGTTAAATAAATGAAGATAATACTGCTGTTAAGCTTCCATGCCGTTTTAATTCTTGTTTTTTTCAACAGGTAGACATCATCGAGACACTGAAGTGCCGTCAAGATGAACAGATGAACGGACGAACTTCTCGAGTTTTACCGTTCGTTTCGAGGCATGTCTTTATCAAACTGATCTCAATTTCCCAGTATTCTTTTTACAGTACAATCCACCAATAAGGTATTCATAAACTCAGAATGGCTTCCCACAGCTCTTTTGCTAACAATTGTTTCCTTGCTACGGACAACACGTGGCAATGAGCAGACCTGCTGCCATTCAGTTTGACTCTTGGGAGAGGGCCGGCTGGTGTGGGTGGAAACTGGGGAGTGTGTGTGAGGATCCAACCTGAAAGTGTTAAAGAACATTCAAAATACTCCCTGAAGTCTTAGCTAGTTTGAATTTATGGGCTTCAGCCAGATGTCTCCTTTGTCTACCCTGGAGACCTGTGCTGCTGATCTGATCCTTCAAATTTATGGGCCTCAGCCAGATGTCTCCTTTGTCTGGAGACCTGTGCTACTGATCTGATCCTTCTTTGTTGTGTATACAAAAATCCTGCCTCAGTGATCTCCATATTCTATTCACTCATCTCAAAATTTACGGCCAAGAATCCTAAACCTATGCACTTGCTACCTTTAGAACAACTGGTAACTGAGGGGAAGGTTTATGGGTTAAAACAAACCTAGTTCCCCAAATCACAGGAGGCTGTGTGGGTCCCCCTCAGCTGCTAGAAACCGCTTGTCACAGAAACCACCAAAGAAATCCAGGGTTGCTACGCAGAGGCAGGCAATGGCAAACCACCTCTGAACTTCTCTCGCTTCGAAAACCCTACAAGGTTACTATAAGCCAGCTGCAGCTTGCCAGTAAAAAGGGAGAGGGATGGGAAAAGAAGAAGAAGAGGAAGAGATTGGATTTATACCCCGGTGGGATGGGAAAAAGGAATAGGATACATGTCTGCCTCTCTCCCCTTCAGACAATTCACCTTGAAGCTGACGTCATCCAGCTAAGCCAGGCCGAGTGGGAAAAATGCCGTCCGGATCACGTCTGAGTTGCAGCTGAACAAATCCCCGTTGGCTGCAAAACGTGTGCTATGTAAAGATATTGTGTTGTCCTCCTTTACCCATATAAAGCATTGTTAGTCCCTTGTGAAATAAGTAACTGTAAATCGCTCAGAGCCAGCAGCTCTGCAGGGATTGAGTGATCAATAAATATTATTATTATTATTGTTACTGTTATTGTTATTGGGGTGAAGAGGAGAGGGAACACATCATCCAGTCTCAGATCCAATGCAACTGCTTCAACCTCATAGGTTACATGTCTGCCTCTCTCCCCTTCAGGCAATTCACCTTGAAACATTAAGGGGGTGAAGAGGAGAGGGAACACATCTTCCAGTCTCAGATCCAATGCAACTGCTTCAGGTTCCTGGCATTGCCACATTCACCTGTTGCATCCAAAAACAAGCCCGACATGGTGGCTTCGGGGTCAAAGGGGGAAGCCAGAGAAAACATACACCTGGATTTCCATCAATGAAACCTTTACAGGGGATGCATATCTACCACTGACGGAGCCCATTCAGCTCCAGTTAAGAACCTTGGAGAGAAGGCCTGCAGACTTTCTTCCAGGAGTGGGTCCACAGAGCCAGCTGCAGAGGTATCGCACACACCAGGAAACACAGTACGGATGAGCCAACTGAGCCATTTGGCATGCTTCTTCCAGGTGGCAGCACAAAGGTGGTGATTGACAGAGTCAGCGGATGGAGACCTGCCACAGCCCCTCTGCTCAACTGGGCATTCCTCGCCTTAAGCAGAGAGGAAAACGAAGCAGTGTCACCCCCCACACACGAAGCCCAGGAGACTTGCCACAGCTTCTCTCAAGCCAGACAACTGCCAGTGTCCACACCCAGCTGGCTGAGCCAGCCCTACAGGACAGAGCCAGGGAAGATCAGCCATAACCCCTCCCCTCCGCTTGAGCTGGGCTCTTCCCAGCTCTGCCCGTCAGTCTCAAGAATGGGCTCTGCAGAACCAAGACAAGGGGGTGCAGAGAAAGGAGAAGCACAGCCAGGGGGGAACAATCCTCCCCGCTTTGCCCTGTTCCTCTTCTCCCTCCTCCGTTAAAGTTCTTACCAGGTCCCCACTTCGTAGATAGCAACATGACAGCAGCAAGACATTTCTACATTTTCCAAGCTGCATGGCCATCAATCACTTTTACACCTCCTTTTTGTAAGTGACTTAAGTCTGCAGGAAATAAAGCCATTCCGCTTGTACCTTTACGACACGTGCTATTAATCGTGTGTAAGCAGGAGTGAAGTCTTATTGATCTGTCAAAGAAACCAGGAACACAGGCAGAAGGCCCAGAAGGGATTATTTTAAAAAAAAAAATGAAAGGGGCACACGGATCCATGCTGTCACACTCTCTGGCCCATTAGATCACGCTGTGACATACCTGAGATCTTTACAAACTGAAGGATGGTTAGGCTGAGATTGAGTTTTAAGATTTAGATAAGCAACGTGGTAAGGTAAATTATCTAAATATGAGAAAAAATGGGAAGTGTCATAGCACCCATTTCACAAGTCAAGTTTATCTCCATGGAAACTGCAGAATGGCTCTTTTATAGAAGCAGGGCTTTTTTGGAACAGAGCCCTGGGGCTCCAATTGTTCGATCTGCAGAGAAGGTGGGCACTTGTTATCGTCATCATCATGTTGCTTCTTGGCAATAATCAGGGAGATCATAATAAGGAAGAGCTTCCTAATTAATTTAGAAACATGCAGACAGTTCTGATTTCCCCTCCTACCCTGTTCCCACAAGGTACAGCAATAGGAGCGGGCGTCTTTGGGTAGGTGGAAGGGAAGATGCATCTTATTAAAGAAAAAATGTATGACAAACATGGCAAAAGTACGTGTCTCTCTTTCACAAGGGCTTCTCAAACACACCTTTGAAAACCTCCATAAAACTCAGACTTTCTTTTTAAATTAGTACTGTTAGCATTTCTGGAACAGTATTCCGTCTGTTCTAATTATCTGCTACTGTGAAAGCCACCTCGGGTGTTAAATGGGACATATAGTCTCTGATTTAAAAGAAAAAACAAATGCTGGGGGAGATAGAAATTGTTTTACAGTGCAATCCTATGAGAGTTACTCCAATCTAAACCAAATGAAATCATCCTGCTCGGGTTAGTGGACACTGCAAAGACAGGGAACATGGTAAAGCTGATTTCTAGCACACAGCTGAGGAAGGGAGAAGCCAGAATAAAAAGGAATAAAACCTACAAGTTGCTTTCATGAGGTTTGTCATCCTTTACTCAGCCTTGGATATCCCACTCTGGAAGGCAGATCTTTCCGAAACAATGAACCTTTATGCACTTCCTTATACTGGGCAATCAGTTGCATGTGTCAGGCCTCAAGACACATCTGGAAACTGGCTGGGGGAAAGATACGAAAGGCTGGGAACAGAGGAACGACAGGAGCAGACTCGGATCAAGTGATTGACAGCAACACCCTTCCGTCGTGGAACTTAATGTGAATAACACATGGTATCTAGAATGCATGTATCCTTGTGGGCATTGCTTTATTTGTTAGCAAAGCCTAAATCGGCAATGACTTATTGAATTTGCTGAATGAATCCAAACAGGCTTGTGTATTTTAAATTCCTATTGTTCCAGTGTGCTGTTAGCATCCTCGAAAAGTTGCTTTAGCAAGCATGAACTGGGGCTCTGATCACTTCTCACGAACCACCGTTTGTCCACCGGCGTAAATGCCATGGAACAGAACCCTAGCACGGCAAGTGGCAGCCCGTGCTTGGCCTTAACAGTTTCACTCAGATGCATCACTTGCATACTCAGAGGAACACCAGACGGTACGGCGCCTTGTTATGTATGAACTCCTCAGCTATGGATTCCATGAGGATACCACTGCTGCATAAGCTTTTGGTAAGAGGTCCCAACAGAAAGTTAACATAAGAACATAAGAGACGCCAATGTTGGATCAGGCCAAAGGCCCATCCAGTCCAACACTCTGTGTCACACAGTGGCCAGAAATACCAGGTGCCATCAGGAGGTCCACCAGTGGGGCCAGGACATTAGAAGCCCTCCCACTGTTGACCCCCCCAAGCACCAAGAAGACAGAGCATCACTTGCCCCAGAGCCCCTATCTATACCTTGTGGCTAATAGCCACTGATGGATCTCTGCTCCATATGCTTATCTAATTCCCTTTCAAAGCCGTTCATGCTTGTAGCCGCCACCACTTCCTGTGGCAGTGAATTCCATGTGTTAATCACTCTTTGGGTGGTACCTTCACTTATTACTCTACTCAATTTCGACCACTCCAGTGGATCTACAACAGAGAGAAGGGTCCTTCTGCCATGAAGCTCAGAGCACATGTGATCCTTCTATTTTATTCTCATAATAACCGTGCAAGGCAGGTTTGGCTGACAGAACAGCTCGCACACGACCAAAGATATCCAGTGACGGAAGGATTCCCGTCAGTGGAGGACAACTTTCTCACCTCTGCCCTTCCACGGCAGCCCCCAATGCACCCTGAACAACATGGAAGGGGGATCAGAGGTCTGCTACAAGTGAGGGGAAATCTGAAAACTGCTCCCCTTTTGTCCGTGGAAATCCTCTGACAAATCTAGCTCAATGATCAGGCCGAGTTTATCCACTAGTGAATATCCAAAACCAGGTCTCTACGGTTTCAGACTGTCTTCTCCCGCACATTCCTGCCTGGGAACAAAGATCATAGGGAGAGCCCCCCCCTGACCGTCCCATCGGCCAAAGAACCTCATCTGGTGGGTACATGAGAGAAGGCCTTTTCAGTGGCAGCCCCATGATTACGGAATGCCCTCCCCAGAGAGGTGCACCTAACCCCCTCACTCTTAACCTTTAGGCAGTTTTATTCAGGACATAATTGGCTTAGTTCTAGTTTTGCCTACTGGCAATTTTAAATTTTGACCGTAATTTGTGGTTTTTACGTGTCACACACAACGCTGCCTTATAGTGAATCGACCATTCGAAGTTGGTATCGTCTATTGGCAGCGTCTCCCCTGGGGCTAGCTGATACTTTTAAGCTGGTGATGCCAGGGATTGAACTTGTGACCTTCTGTTCACATGGTGAATGCTTTACTACTGAACCACTTTGTGTATTTTATTGTGTTTGCATTGTACGCCACCTTGAGTTTCTTTAAGATAGAAAGGGGGCTAATCAACGTTGAAAATAAATAAATAAATGCTCTATAAGGTAAATGTTTCCCTTGCTCGAAGTTTGTGACCTTCTGTTCACCAAGTGAATGCTTTACTACTGAACCACTTTTTGTATTTTATTGTGTTTGCATTGTATGCCACACCTTGAGTTTCTTTAAGATAGAAAGGGGGCTAATCAACGTTGAAAATAAATAAATAAATGCTCTATAAGGTAAATGTTTCCCTTGCTCAAAGGCCAGTCAAATCCGACTCTAGGGGGCAGGGCTCATCTCCGTTTCCAAACCGAAGAGCTAGCGTTGTCCGAAGACATCTCCGTGGTCATGTGGCCAGCATCATTAAACGCCGAGGTGCACAGAATGCTGTTACCTTCCCACCAGAGTGGTACCTATTTATCAACTTGCAATTTCTTGGTTTCGAACTGCTAGGTTGGCAGGAGCTGGGACCAAAGACAGGAGCTCACTCCGTCATGCGGCAACCCGGGTCTCGAACTGCCGAACAAGTGACCTTCTGGTCTGCAGTTCAGCATCTTAACCAGTGAGCCACCGCAGCCCACCTAACCGCTATACCACTCCAAAATATGCAAGACACTCACAAAAGGAAGGGGTGGTGGGCTAGCCTGGGAAGTTTTCCAAGCAGGGCATGACCCAGCCTCCCATGCCTGCTCATCTCCTCAAAATGCCCACAAGAAGAGGACAAGGTCCTACTCTAAACTGCACCATGCTAGAAAATGCTGCATAGCGACTGTAGAACTTTACACCTGCCACATCATTGGGATTTCAGAAAACGGAGCTGCCATTTCACCTTAAGGTTCTTCCGTTTGGTAAATAAGAATCAAGATATTTATTTGTCGGCGGCATGCTGAAACGGGTTCCGCCGCCTTATTTAGAATGCCAGCCTTCAAGTATCGATGAGGCTCATGTGAGCTTCTTCCTTCTGCCATGATCTGCCTGTCAAGGGAGGAGTCTTTCAGCTTCAGCTCCCAGTGGCTCCATGCGTGAATATTCCAAGACGACAGCCAAGAGCAGCAGCAGCTAACCACTCCATCCTTCAACACGCCACGCCTTCCGCATAGGTTTGTTCAGAAATCAGAAGGGAAAAGCCACAAAACCGCTTTCTACGTCTGTTTGGCTTTCAGAAACCAGCAGACCGAGAAGATTTTTTAAAAAGCAAGCAACATCACTTTGCAGTGACTAGTCTGCTGCCCTGAATTTTAGCCACACTTTATCCCGATGTCAGGGTCCCATCCTCAAGGGGACAATCGCAGACAGCAAACCTGTTCGAAGCATCAACCTTGCGAGTCCTCGCTTATGCAACTCCAAGCCTTTCAAAACTCAGGCAGGAAACAAAATGAGGCTAGGATGGAATGCCTTGTCCCTTTTGGTTTTCTAGCAATTTGGGGTAACAAACCAACTTGGCCTTAACGGTGCTGAAACCAGAATACGACACAAACGTGTCACCGGTCAGAGATTCAGAGCGCAGCATTCTTTGCTCAGCAGTGTTGAAACAACAGCAGAGGGGCCAACATTAATTTCACAGCCATTCCGCACCTCCCTATACAAATATCAAACACAACATACAACCAAAAAGGTCACACTGAAACCAGACCTAAATAAGGTGGCCAGCGAACCTAAATGTCAAACCTAAATGTCGGGTCATTTGTGAAAGAGGGAAGACTTGCAGAAGGCAGATAAACAAGAAGAGGAAGGTGGGTCTAGACCACTCTGCCCTCCATAAAAAAGCCCAGCTGCATTCAACTCCTCCACTGCTGTTCAAGAGCCACAGAGTTTTGCTTTATTTTACAAGCTTCACTCAAACAAAAATTTTCCCAAGACACTGCACATAAAAGGCACATTCCCAAAAGACACAATGAATGAACTCTGGTTTTCCGTCTGCTGTTTGACGACAGAGGATCTTTTTTCAAAAAAAAGATCAAATTGACTTGAAAAGCCACCTGGTCAAAATGCACATTTTATTTTATTTTAAGGATCTGTGCTGTTGTTGTCATTGACAGCAGATTCAAGATTGAAGTGTGTTGCCTGTGCCTCTTGGAAACGTGCCTTTTATGCATAGAACACCGCAAACATGGA
Source organism: Gekko japonicus (assembly GCF_001447785.1). Taxonomy (NCBI): domain Eukaryota; kingdom Metazoa; phylum Chordata; class Lepidosauria; order Squamata; family Gekkonidae; genus Gekko; species Gekko japonicus. The sequence goes on from NW_015162076.1 coordinate 88,793, forward strand.
ATGCCAAAATGTGGTTTTTAACATCGTTTAAGAAAAATGCTCAAGACAAAAAGCATGTTTCAGAGCCCCCCTCCAAACAAACAATAGGGCTTTTTGTGCGTGAACAACCTGGGGGAGGGGTGTCCATAGGCTGGTGCATCCCCCCCCCCTCCTTTTACACATCTAATTAAAGCCTTTCTGAACTACAGGCTACAATTGCTGCTTTCCTAAAAAAACAAGGATTCCAAACTTTAGATTAAGCAAACCGTCTAGGTCTCCTAAAGTGTATGCGCTTCTTCGTTCCCCCCCCCCCTTCACTCTTCCCAAGATTTCTGCTTTCTAGATGATCTGTGTCTATGGTAACTACATATTGTACTGGTACTTGTCTGTTCCTAAATGATATTGTTTCTTGATGAGCTTCATATGGTTCGCATATTGTTGACTGACACTGTATATGTACTTCTATTTGTTCACGGCTTTCTGAACTTGCATTGTCTTACTAAAAATTACAATAAAATGTTATTTTTAAAAAAGACTTCTGCTTTCTTGGCAAACCATATTAGATTCCACATGTGTTGGGGGCGTGGTTACAGGAACCTCAGAAATCCCCCCAGGCTCTTTCACAAAACGAAGAATCCTGGCTTGTCATTACGAGCCTAGATCCTTGAGCTAGCCCACTCCTTGAGCCTCCCTATTATGCTGACCTACCAGTTCATTTGCACGCCGCGAGTGTCCGCAATACACCGTTATGCCTGGCAGTGCCACTGAGAAGATGGGGCATAACACGAGGAGGAGGTATGCCGTGAATAGTCGATACACCATTTTTTGCGTGGCCTTGCAAATTCTCAATCACAACTCCTATCTGAGCCCCAGTATTGGATGCCACAAGACATTACGGAGCTTGGAAGCAAGAGGCAAGTGAGCGGAGTGGTCAGAGCGCCGCACTAGGCACTGGGAGACCCAGGTCTGGATCCCGACTTGGCCACGGAAGGTTGCCAGGTGACCTCAGGCCATGCGTTCTTGCTCAGCCTAACCTACCTCAAGGGACAAAATGAGGGGGGGGGGGAGAACGATACTGTAAGATGCTTTGGGTCCCCACAGGAGAGAAAAAAGTGGAAGCATAAAGACCTGAACAAAAAAAACAGATGCACAGTTTTCAGGGTACAGTTGCTGCTTAGGTACTCCTGTATACAATGCATTTGGCAAAATAACACTGCAGTTTTCTTTCCCCATTACTGCCCCAAGGGTGGACAGGGGCAGATACCAGACAAGTTAACTACTGCTAGATCTGCTGTGGACAAGAACTCCTGGTAGGAACAAAGGCTCTTGGCTCCTCAGCCCTGCAGGAACCAGCGTCACACAAGGCTCCTTTAGAAGCAGGCAGCGTGTGCCCTTCCGTCCTCTCCAGGGAGTGTCTGTTCTTCCACCTCCCAGCTGAAGGCATCAGGACTAGGACTGAGGCTACCATACTTACAAGGTAGCAGAGAGACCGTCACGTGACCTTGCATCATGCCCATCTGCAGATCATGCCCCATGCCTGACCAAGCTTCTCAAGGCTTGGGGCTCTGGAACCTTCGAAAAGATGGAAGCTTTTGCAATTAGCATAAACCTTGGCTTTTAACATTCAAAGGTGGCAAACCTCTGAAAACTAGGGGCAGGAGACAACGTCAGGGAAAGGCCTCAGCCTCTTAAACCCTGTTGCTGGACTTGCAAAAAAGAAGGAGAAGAGATTGGATTTATACCCCGCCCTTCACTACCCAAAGGAGTCTCAGAGCGGCTTACAAACTCCTTTCCCTTCCCCTCCCCACGACAGACACCCTGTGAGGTAGGTGGGGCTGAGAGAGCTCTTGACAGAAACTGCTCTTTTTCAAGAACAGCTCTTATCAGAGCTATGGCTTGCCCAAGGTCATCCAGCCAGGTGCAAGTGGAGGAGTGGGGAATCAAACCCGGTTCTCCCAGATTAGAGTCCGTGCACTTAACCACTACACCAAACCGGCTCTTCCAGTGGTTGGCTTGACCAAATGGACTACCGGTCTGATCCAGCAGGGCTCTTCTTAAGGATTTGACTGACAAACTCAGCAAGGTGTTTGGAACCAACACACACCCTGGCGGGGCTTGATTTAGGCACCCAGGCTGCAAGCATCACCTACCAGAAGCGGGACTGGTGCTGCAGATGCAAAGCTGAAGACCCCTGTGGCAAAATTCATGCCACCGATAAAACAACGCTAGCCACGGAAGTTGCCCCAGACACAAAACGGCCAGGCTGTTTTGGCAGGGAGAGGTTTCTGCCCTTCCGTCATGCACCCCCTTCCTGACATTTACTCAGAGATATGCCTCCCATCTCAGTGCCACCAAAGTTTGCTCTCCCTCCCTCTCCCATCCAGGATGAAAGGAGCGCAAGAGAGCTCCTGAACACTTAAATCCCCTTCCTTATCTTCAGAAGCTCACAAGCTCCTTTTTCAGCCCCGGGAAACGTTCTCTAACCATCTCACGCCGCTTCCTAGCGGTGACAAGATTAAGATGTCACTATACAACTGTGCGAGTATCAGAAGACCGGAGCCTCGAGGTGCCTCTGGCTTCAGATTTAATTGGCGCCAGCTTCAAGCGAGCATTACACAAGGCACTTGCGCGCCATAATGCCTCTTCCCCTCCTAGAGAAAGCAGAATGTATCTGTTGGTGGCAAGGAGAGGATTAGCTACCCCGAAGAGCCCCTTTGCCTCTTCCAAGAAACTACATCACTACCAAACACCACTGTGCTTTGTGAACCTAAGTGGAAACACACATTGTTCATTATACTAGTAAGTAACAGTCGACAAACGGGCACCAAGAGACCGTAATCCATCAGCTTCCTCAGCTGTGCATACATAATCACATCGCGAGAGTCCCCACTGATGAAAAAAGTAATGAGAAGTCCAACCGTTAAACCACAGCGGCATACAGAAGAGGAGAGTTGCCAATTCGCTCTCCAAACAGGAAGAGCGATTGTCAAGCGGAATTTCATCTACAAGTCTTGAAGTACAGCACAGGAGGCCAGATGCTAACTGTTCAACAGGGCGGGAGTTTAATGGACACCAAATGGTACCAGATGTTTCCCTTTTAAGCTCCTTGCAGCTGTGTGTTTACCAGTGACATAACCTTTGAGGGGATGCAACGGTTTGTTGGCGTTCGGCTCTGTTGCACCCATATGGAAGCAGCAATTGGTGATGCAAAGGCCTACCCTGTGAATTAAAGTGGGCAAAGCCCAGGCTAGCGGGACAGATTTCTTAGCGGTATGTTGGTATAGTGAGATCCCTCCATATGTTATGAGAGCGTGAAAATGTTCTATGGCAGTGGTGGCGAACCTATGGCATGGGTGCCAGAGATGGCCCTCAGAGCCCTCTCCATGGGCACGCGTGCCATCGCCCCAGCCAGGCCCAGACCATCATTAAAGTGTTGAATTCTCTGCCAAATCATTTTAAGTAAATGAAAGCATTTGGGATTGCTTTCCTTACTTTGTCTGGATCATCTTAAGTTAATATATGAGTTGTTTTTTCTAAAGTAAAACCTCAGTATTCGGGTTAAATTGCTGTGTTGGCACTTTGCGATAAATAAGTGGGTTTTGGGTCGCAGTTTGGGCACTCGGTCTCTAAAAGGTTCGCCATCACTGTTCTATGGCATGCATTTATTGCAGTCCTATGACCCCTTCTAAGCAGCTCAGAGGGAGAAGCTCAGCAGGGGTGCCATCAAGTCACAGTCAATTTATGGCGATCCCGTAGGTTTTTCAAGGTGAGAGGTGAACAGAGGTGGTTTGCCATTGCCTTCCTCTGCATAGCAGCCTTGGAATTCCTTGGTGGTCTCCCATCCAAGTACTAACCATGGCCAACCCTGCTTAGCTTCCGAGATGGGGCTAGGCTGGGCTATCCAGATCAGGGCTACTCAGGAACAAGTCCCATTTTATTCAGTGGAGCTTACTCAAAGGAAAGCATTCCCCAGGGCTGCAGCCTTAAACCTTTATTTTTGGTCTTAATTACAAAGTATCTCTGTGATTTGATCTCGAAGCGGGTGGGAAGAGTTTTGGTGGATTTTTATTTGGGGTTTTTTGCTAAGTTATCAGGTTGCTTCTTTGCTCTTTTGTGATTCAGTCCCCCTTGGTAGTTACCTTTCACATTTTATGCCACTGTTGCAATGCTTTGCTGTTTTATCATTCTCACCTGAACAATTCGAAAAAGGCTGTTGGGCGGGGCGGGGGGACAGGGCAACAACAGCCCAGAGTTTAGAGGATGCTCTTATTCAAGAAGCCGGACTAAGCATTATGAAAGGCAAAAAGTTACACCGCTTTCTGTTAACCCTTTTCTGGGCAGAATACAAAAACAAAGTAAGCTTTGAAACATTTCCAGTAATCCTTCTTCAGGCAAAAGCAACCAAAGCAAACGGTGTGTGCTTGAGGAAGCAAGGGGCACCAGTAAGTAAGAGCTAGGGTTGCCAGCCTCCAGGTGGGGCCTGGGGATCTCCCACTTTTGTAACTGATCTCCAGCTGAGAGAGATCAGCTCCCCTGGAGAAAATGGCTGCTTGGAAGGGTGGACTCTATGGCATTGTACCATGCTGAGGCCCCTCTCCTCCCCAAACCCCGCCCTCTCCTGGATCCGCCCCCAAAGTCTCCAAGTATTTTCCAACCCAGACCTGGCAACCCTAGCAAGAGCTAATTAGCACACCAGGCTGAGAATCAAAGGAATTTCCTCAGTGCCCCTCCCCCAAAGTCTTCTGAAAAATAAGCTGAGAGTAAGAGCTCTGAAATGGAGAATGAACTTCTGGAACTCCATGGTGGGGAGTACTGGGTTGGATCCAGTGCAGCGTTTCTGTTGGCAGAAGGACTTCCACCCACGGAGCATGACTTCCGCAGCTCCTCCCAGCGCACAGCACCTCAAAATACCCCCTGAAATCCTGTTCCCCGACGGAGTCTCAGAGTGGCTTACAATCGCCTTCCCTTCCTCTCCCCACAACAAACACCCTGTGAGGTAGGTGGGGCTGTGAGAGCTCTCTCGAGGACTGCTCATGAGAGAACAGCTCTGAAAGAACTTGTAACTGACCCAAGGTCAGACCAGTAGTGGCACGTGGAGGAGGAGTGGGGAACAAACCTGGTTCTCCAAACTAGAGTCTCTGCTCTTAACCACTATACCATAGTGGCTCTCAAGGCATGACTAAGAATGTGCATTTCTTTCCTTGCAACCTCCCCTTTCCATTCTGTCCCTAAGAGGAAATCTGCATAAGTGCACAATAACAATTTCAACAGAATTCTCAACTTGCAAGGTCACCTTAAGAACCTGTAGCCACTTCCCCATTAATGTAGAAGGTATTCATTATTTGAATACTCCTTAGGGAAGAGATAACAAGAATTTAATATAAAAAGTGATTTTCCATTAAGATTTATACAACATAGATGAGCACTGGTTTTTATAACACCTCCTTTTGTCTATGAAGATCAGGAGCTGATACTGAATCAATTTCAATCACTTAAGGCAAAGCTCAACAAATCCCAGGCACAAGGCCACCTAAAATCTTTATTGTGGCACCTAGCACTTTCAGCTAGATGATTTTATTGCACTGTCTCTCGGCAATCCTCAATGGAATTACAGAGGTTAATTAATTAATTATTGTGCAGCCGTGGGTGTAAAGATTGTCTGGCAGCCTGAAACTCTAGCTCTTTTTGTGGCAAGCTAGGTTTATTTGGGGGACTGAGAGAACTGTGACTGGCCCAAGGTCACCCAGCTGGCTTCAAGTGGAGGAGTGAGGAATCGATCTCAGTTCTCCAGATTAGAGTCCACTGCTCTTAATCACTACACTAAACGGGTACAGAGGAGATCGATCATTTCACTTCAGAATTTTTTTTGCTATATCATATGAAATGCATTAAGTTCATGCTGCTGCTTGCTTATATATTTACTTCATTCAGTGGTGATAAATAATCTCTTAACCAGCTGCTTTCAATACTGGCTCCAATAATCAATTATATTAAGCTTATCAAAGTAATCATGAAATAAAGAGAAATCGCAAAAAAATTAGGCTGGGATTAGAGGTTAGTTTTTTCCTTTGGTGAAGACAACCAAAGGTATGACGTATTTACAACATTTTGTCAGAACTTTATGAGAAACTGTGAAGGGTTTAAGGATTAATATTTTGCAGTAGTAATAAGTAGAATTTGCGGGCTGGTTCCTAAAGCCGAAGAAAATTTGTCAAGGCCTGATTTAGGGTCTCTCTTGTCATAGTCTAGCAGAAAATACTACCCTGGGAATCTAGTGTCTACTATCACAGTTAAGTGTTAGTAACAAGAAAAGTCTCCCCCTGATTGTATAAATCATGTTCATTAGATCTCTATTTTTCACCTCCAGCCTTTTTACACAAAATGGATCAAACACCACTGAAATATTAACCACAGTTGCTTCTGTGGGTTCCTGATATAACAAGCATCAGCTTTCCTTGCTCTATATTATTGCCACTGTTACTGGCATTCCTTCAGAAGGAGATATCTTGCTTCCATTTAAAGGCAACTAAAAGCTGTTCCTATATGGGCCTAACTTCTGCCCTTAAGTATCCAGTCATCTCTCAATTCCAACATTCCTGCATACAACACAGGGCTGCAATATGGCAGTCAGAAGAATGTCATGACCAAATTAAGCTCCCTTAACATGTTGTAATACAAGTTATAAGCTCCAAGCATGTTGTAATATAGTTAGTGTGCCCGTTTGACCACGGAGACATGGGCCCAAATCCTTCATTGTGCCATGAAGCCCCCTGGGAAACCTTGGGCCAGTCACTGTCCCCCAGCCTAATATACGTAGTACAGTTAATTGAGATGACCTTGTGTACTGTACCCTGGAGGAATGAAATGGGGGGGAGTGTATGTAACAAATCAGTAGAAGCCACAGAAATCAAAAAGGACCCTTGCTGTTAAACCATATGCACAAAGCAATGGCAACCTTTATTTCCTAAACAACTGAATAGGAATTGTCCCCAACATTTAACTTTAGTTGGGGTGCAGCAAGATTTAGTCATCGCAGGACCAATTCTAAGCAAAGCAACAAGCAAAATCACAAATCAAGAGTACTCTGAGTGAAGGTCCAGCCAATCCACTCAATTGTTTTGCTTCAAGAGCACAATCTTCCTGGTCAAGGCAGACTTCAATGCAGAACTGAAGATTATCTTTAAGATTAGCCTCACTTCCATCTACCCACTTCAGCACTCTCCAGGATTAAAAGACATCAAAACCTCTTTTGAAAAGCAGGAATCATGAGATTCACCGAGGGAAGACTAGACTGGTCCTGGCATCAGCCTGAGAAGGAGTAGATGCAAAAGCTGAACTTTGCAGAACTGCCAGTTACCCTGAGACTTCAAATGTGAGGAGACAGATCCACTAGCCTCTACCACCAGCAAAAGGTCGAAAGCATGCTCAGAAGAGCTTTCTAAAAAAAAAAAATACATAACCTACTGTCATCAACCCCAAGCACCATTTGATTGAATGGACAAGCATAAATCTTGAAACTGTATTTATTTCATCTATATTCCACTTCTCCTTCTTCACAACAGCTCCCTGGAAGTATCACATTCACTTGCCCCATTTCTACCTCCCCTTTCTCCCCCTCTGGAGAAACCAAAGTAACATGCATAGTCAGTGTGATCTAGTGGTTAGGATGTAACTTTTGAGTGTGAGAAGCTTGGGTTTAAATCCCTATTCGGCCACAAAAACTCAGTGAGTGAGCCTGAGGTAGTCACTGCCTTTCACCCAAGCCTGTCTCACAGGACCATCCTGGGGGCATAGAACAGGGAAGAGGCACCAGAGGAAGGGCTGGCCTGGATAAAGGTATACTAGACAGTCAGGGGCACTGGAGGCCTCCCATACAGGTAAACCAGATCAAGATAGGTAGCGGTGTTAGTCTGTCTTTAGTACCACCTTGAAGACTAGCAAAATATGTGGCAAACACAGAAGAAGCTGAAGAATTTATTGTTACTAATAAAAGACTAACTTACTAATTAAGATACCACTCACCACTTTTCTTAATCCCGCTGTATACCCTTCCCCTTTCTGCAAATTTTAAAGCAATAAAATTCTCTCCTCTTTAGGAGAGTTAACTATTAAATATATATATATATATATGTGGCAGGATATGAGCTTTTGTAAGCCACTGCTCACTTCAGTGACTCACGGAAGCTCCTACCCTGCCACACAATTTGTTAGTCTTTAAGGTGCTACTAGACTCTCGCTCTTGTCGTCTACTGCAGCCAGACCAGAGGCCACCTGTCGCATCAAGCTCCTTCAAGCCACGCCCCGTATCCGAGAGTATACAATATACTAAGTGAGACTCATTCCTCCCCATATGCACATGGGAACCGTCATGGCCAGTCTCTCTCCCTCCCTTCTTTCCGAGACATCGGTCCGCCGATGGAGCTCAGGCTAGCCAAACTACCCTTTCACGCTGGTCCGTCCCTGTGACCCCCTTCCAAAGCTCACCAGCCCGTCGATCTGCACTTGCTTCACGGCGGAATCGCCTGGGGCTGCTTTGCCTTTCGCTTTACTGCCGCCTGCGGAAGAGGAGCCGGTGCCGGCTGCTTCCTTACGAGACGCCATCTCTAGAGAAAGAGCACACCGCCCGGAAAGGAAAGAGGAAGTCTCCGGGAATGGTGTTCGGCGACTTCTACTTCCGGGTGGGAAAGCAGTCCTCGCGGGAAGGTTCCGCGAAGCAAAACCGAAGCTCCTTGTTGCGCAAGCGCAAAAGGACAGGAAGCGCCAAGGCTGCCGAACTTCGGTTTTAAAGCGCGTGCGCAATCATGTTTATGCAGCCTTCCTACCCTCACTCAGCCCCTTTGATTCAGCCAGATTTCAAGTAGGAGCCAGCTGCGCAGAATTATTGCCGAGCTACAGAGTATGGAAATTTAGTTGCACGTGCAAACGGGGGAACGTTTCGCGCCCCCCCCCCCATAACTTTTTAAAGAACCACTAACGGGAGCTGGAGGAGCCGAAATGACCTCTCGCAATCATAGACGGAGTTATACCCGAGAGGTGGAATTTGCTCCTAGAAGTCCAAGGCCACCACCCCGTGGCTCAGGAGGCCGTTTCACCCCCTTCCCCCACGGCCGTTGCAGCCGCGCCATCGGTGGTCATAACTTTTTAAGGAGCCCCTAACTAGAGCTGGGGGAGCCGAAATGACCTCACACGCCAGAGGTGGAATTTGCCCCTAGGAACTTGCTCCCCCGTCGGGGGCCATAACTTTTTAAAGAGCCCCTAACCAGAGCTGGGGGAGCCGAAATGTCCTCTCGCAATCATAGACGGAGTTATACCCAAGGCGTCAGTCTATTTAGGACTGCATTGTAGTACAGTCACCGTTCACAGTTTTAGGCTGTAATCCTAAAAACACTTTCTGGGGAACAAGCCCTATTCACTAAAACGGGACTTCCTTATGAGTAGACCTATTTAGGATTGCTCCCCTAGCTACTTCACTTCATCTGAAGAGGGGGCCTCCTCCAGTCCGGGCTAATTAAGTCTGTAAAGTGCAACTGGACTTCTGGTTACTACGTATTTTAATACATCCCTCACTGGTAACCAATGTTCCCTCTAAGCTGTGAAGCCTTCTGAGCAAAAATTCTACTTTGTGAGCTACTGCCATTAAAGTTGTGAGCAAGCGACTTGGCTACTGCATAAATTAGTTTGATCTGGAGCCATCCTTCCTGAGCTAAGACAAAAATGTGTGAGCCGGAGGTTAAAAATCTGTGAGCTAGCTCACACTAACTCAATTTAGAGGGAACACTGCTGGTAACATCGGATTACGGTGACATTAGCTGGAGTAAAACAAAAGTTTGAGTCCAGTGGCACCTTTAAGAACAACAAAGATTGATTCAGGGTATGACCTTCCGCGTGCACGCACGCTTCTTCAATTGGAAGGCAAGGCACCCTATTAAACTGGATCTTCATGGATTCGCTGGAGTAATCTGCCTTAAAAACTACTGTTAATAATTATGCAGAGGTGGCGAAAATAATCTCTTTAGCTGAAGATGACAGCAGGAAACCTTAGAACAATGTTTGAGTCCAGTGGCACCTTTAAGACCAACAAAGTTTAATTCATGTTTAATGCACACGAAAGCTTATACCCAGAACTAAACACTGTTGGTCTTAAAGGTGCCCCTGAACTCAAACTTTGGTCTGCTGCTTCAGACCAACACGGCTATCCCACCTGAATCTATCAACAGGAAACCTTCTTAGACATTCCCTACAGCGCTCGACCAATGGATTTTAAAAACTAGGCGGGGGGGGGGGGCGGGCTTTAAGGAAGTCCCTACAGCGCTCGACCAATGGATTTTAAAAACTAGGCGGGGGGGGGGGCGGGCTTTAAGGCAGCTCTACTGCGCGTGCGTGAAATGTTAAGTTTTCCGGCACAGCAGTTGCACTTCCAGGTGAACGGAGGAGGAAACTGAAAAGCAGCCCTGTGGGCGCTCCTCTAGTGCTGCGGGCAGCGATGAAGATCACGCGGCAGAAGCACGCCAAGAAGCACATGGGCTTCTACAAATACAACTTCGGCTTCCGGGAGCCTTTCCAAGTGCTGCTGGATGGGACCTTCTGCCAAGCGGCGCTGCGCAACAAGATCCAGATCCGGGAGCAGCTGCCCGGTTACTTGGCTGGCCCCACGCAGCTTTGCACGACCCGGTAAGCGGGCGCAGGGAAAGAAGCCGAGGGAGCTCGGCCAGTGCTGTGCGCACATGCGTGCGGGACTACGGAGGAGGGAATTGGAATGGGGCGGGGGTGCGCTTTGCCATCATGTATGTGTCTGCCCTTTTAACATTTCAGGAGAGGTGCCATTTTAGGGAGGGGGGGGGGAGGTCCGAGTTCTGCGACGTAGGGGTTTCCCATGGGTTGGAAGGAGTGCGGTGTAGTGGTTACAGTGTCAGACTAGGATTTGGGCGGTCTGGGTTTAAATCACGAGTTGCTCGTGAAGTTCACTGGGTGATCTTTAGCCAGTCTTCCTGAACTACCCCACCGCGGGGGGGGGGGGGGGGTTCTTTGGAAGAGCTAGTGTGGTGTGGTGGTTAAAGCGTTGGACTAGGATCTGGGGAATTTGAGTTTGAATGCTCACTCACTCATGGGAACTTGCTGGATGACTTTGGGCAAGTTGCACACTCTCAGCCTAACCTACCTCACAGGGTCGTTATGAGGATAGAACAGGAGAGGAGAGTGATGTCAGTGGCTTTGGGTCCCCATCAGTGTTCCCTCTAAGCTGAGTTAGTGTGAGCTAGCTCACAGTTTTTGTCCTGGCTCAGGAAGGTTGTCTCCAGAGCAAACGGAGCTTATGCAGTAGACAAAGTGCTCACTCACAACTTTAATGCCAGTAGCTCACAAAGCAGAATTTTTGCTCACAAGACTCCACAGCTTAGAAGGAACATTGGTCCCCATGGGTGAGAAGGGTGGTATATAAATTAAGTAAATAAATAATAACAAGAAGAAGGGGGGGGGGGTCAGAGGTCTGCTTCAAGTGAGGGGAAATCTGAAAACTGCTCCCCATTTGTCCATGGAAATCCTCTGACAAATCTGGGTTCTGACTGTGTTGGGAGAAAGGTGGGGTATATAAGTACTGTAACTAAAATTGGAGGCAAAAAGGTGGCAAATGCAGGGTTTAATTCAGATATAATCAGGGTTACTTCTTTAGCACCCTGACCAGGATCGCCCGGGCTAGCCCTATCTCATCAGATCTCAGAAAGTAAGTAGAGTTGGTCCTGGTTAGTATTTGGATGGGAGACCACCAAGGAAGTCCATGGCTGCCGTGCAGAGGCATGCAATGGTAAACCACCTCCGTTAGTCTCTTCCCCTGAAAACCCTGAGGGGTCGCCGTAAGTCAGCTGCAAACTTGACAGCACTTTCCACCACCATTTCTTTAGAATGAAAGACCTCTGTATGTGACCGATCTGTCAGTGCACACTTACCACTTTTTATCTAATTTTCACTCTAGATGTGTTCTAAAAGAATTGGAGTCCTTAGGAAAGGAATTGTACGGTGCCAAGCTAATTGCACAGAGATGTCAAGTGCGCCACTGCTCTCACTTCAAAGAGCCAGTGAGCGGTTCGGCCTGCCTGTTGTCCATGGTGGAGGGTGGCAACCCACACCATTACTTCATTGCTACGCAGGTAAGATCCTTTCCCTTCAGCTTCTGTGAACAAAGTTACTAACCCTCTGCTTTGCAGCTTGGAGCGGGATGAGTTGCTGATGATATTGGCAGGGGTGGCCAAACGTGGTTAACGTAAGAGCCACATAGACTAAACGTCAGATGTTTGAGAGCCATAAGACATGACCAAATATTACACACGTGTTTTTATTGAAAAATATGCAGATTTGTTTTTAATAATATTAAATTGATAACTTTAGATGGGGAGAGAGAGAGAGAGAAAAGATGGGGGAGGGAAAAAGAGATGGAAAGAAAGCAACTTAAATGTTAAATGTGTCCTCCAAGCCCCCCCTTGCCCCCACACCGGGTAGCTTGGGTTGGAGAAGGGATTTAAAGAGACAAATGCTTAGCTGTTGGGAGGGGAGGGCTTTGAGAATGCATTTAAGTTAGAGTTGCTTTCTGTCTCTGCACTGGCTGGGGAAGGGAAGAGCAATTGAGGAGGCATGCCTCCCATAAGAACATAAGAGAAACCAATATTGGATCAACACTCTGTGGTTACTAACACTCTGCTTTGCAGCTTGGAATGGGATGAGTTGCTGATGGTATTAGGTGGTGGTGGCTTTTCCCACAACAGAATAAATGGAATATTGTCCACTGGTATGTAATAAGGGAGCACTCACTGGAGAAGACCCTGATGCTGGGAAAGATTGAAGGTCAAAGAAGACGGGGACGGCAAAGGATGAGATGGTTGGACAGTGTCATCGACGCAACGAACATGAAATTGAGCCAACTTCAGAGGACAGCGGAAGACAGGAGGGCCTGGCGGGAGCTGGTCCATGGGGTCGCGAAGAGTCGGACTCGACTGTGCGACTGAACAACAATGTAATAACAGCCTGGCTCAAAAATATTTGTGCTTTTCAGCCTTGCTGAGTAAAAGTGGGACTTGGGTATGCTTCTATTAAAAGCAGGTCTCCTTGGGACTACAGCCTTTGTTTATTTTTATCGCACCCTCCCTCCATGAAGCCGAAATTATTATTTCTGTACCCTGTTGATGTATATATAGAATGGGAATCCCACAGCACTTTATCCCCATAACTCTGTGAGATTGGGAGAGGGAGTGTGTTTGTGTGTGTGGTCCAAGATCACTCCGTAAACTTCATGACTGAGTAAGGGTTTGAATTTGGGACCCACCAGTCCTTGTCTGATAGTCTAACCCTGCCCCAAACATGCTGTCTTTGGGAACTGTGGTACCTCCCAGTGTGTTCCTGGTACTCATTTTCTTCTTCTCCCCAAATGGGTTACTAAAGCTTTCTATTTCCCAGTTGTCACTTGCTGTATGGCAGCTGTTAATTTATTTTAGGATATTAAAAACCAGTTTACTGCTATGTATGTGTAAAGTGCTGTCAGGTTGCAGCTGACCTTTGGCAACCCCTGTAGGGTTTTCTAGGCAAGAGACAAACAGAGGTGGCTCGCCATTGCCTGCCTCTGTGTAGCAACCCTGGGCTTCCTTGGTGGTCTCCCATCCCGGTACTGATCAGGGCTGACCCTGCTTAGCTTCTGACATCTGATGAGATCAGGCTAGCCTGAGTAAGGTCAGGTCAAAGCCTGCTGCTATAACTGTAAGAAATGTAGGAGGATGATCAAGGGAAGAAAATTAGGGTTTTTTTCCCTGCCTCTTACTAGTATTTTTTAATAGTATGATCGACCCTAGTTTGTCTTCTAGTTGTACAACTTGTACAAAACTTGGGCTGTTTTATGCGTATATTTGTTTGCTTGCTCTTGATAGGACCAGGTTCTGGGAACCAAAGTGAAGAAAAGGGCCGGCATCCCTCTTCTCTTCATTATCCAGAACACCATGGTGCTGGACAAACCTTCTGCCAAATCTCTGGCAGCGGCACAAGCGACGCAGACCCATCAGCTGATCCCAGAGCATCAGAAACTGAGCATTGTGCAGCTCAAAGAACAGCAGGGCCTGGGGAAGGCCCCAGAGCCCCAGAAGAGGAAACAGAAAAGAGCCAGTGGCCCCAACCCTCTCAGCTGCTTGAAGAAAAAGAAGAAAACACAAGAGACCCCACAGCCTTCAGCAGCCAAGAAGAGAAATCGGAAACGCAGCAAAAGAAAATTGGGGATTCCAGCTGATGCTGTGCAGTCGTGATAACAGATTTCCTCCAAGGCAACTGTACTGGCTTCATAATTTTGCAAACCTGGTGTAAAGGCAGTGGGTTGGATCCAAGGTACCAGGAGAATTTTCCGGCCTTCCTGCCTCACTGCGTCCCACTCCTTGGATGTGCTCTGAGGGGTTTGTAGGTGGGAGGGAAGATTGGGCAAAAAATCCAACACACTGGCGGAAACATTATCTTTGTATCCAATTCATTTTCTTCTGCTCAACTGATACAAAAATACATTTATGGATTTCCTTTTCTAAAAAAAATCTGATTTTATATTGTGTATAATATTTGTAGATAAAAGCAGGATTTTTCCTTGCCGCCACATTTTAGTGATATTGTTAAACTGAGCCTTGAACCACAAAATTGGGCAGACCTTTTATATAAACAAGCCTGTGCTGTTCTCAGAAACATTAGGTGTCAGAACTGAAGGGAAAAGGCAAAGGGGTAATCGTTCTAAAGCTCTACTCGGGGGAGGATGTCATACTAGAAAGTATTTCAGAGTTGGTATGCTGTTTGTCTAGAGGTGCACTCTCTTGCTAAAGTATGCCAGGAGTAAAAACCCTTTCTTTTTTAAATGGAGAAGAGCCACAGGTACCAGTTGCAGTGGCTTGAATGTAGAGATGTTATTCGTTGATTAAAATGTGTATATTCTGCCTCTCCGTGTCGTTCAAGGCAGCTTATAATAACTGTTAAAAACCTTTTGGTGTAGTGGTTAAGTGTGCGGACTCTAATCTGGGAGAACCGGGTTTGATTCCCCACTCCTCCACTTGCACCTGCTGATGTGACCTTGGATCAGTCACAAGCTCTGGCACAACTGTCCTTGAAAAAGAGCAGTTTGTGTCAGAGTTCTCTCAGCTCCACCCACCTCACCAGGGTGTCTGTTGTGGGGTGGGGAAGGGAAAGGAGTTTGTAAGCTGCTCTGAGACTCCAAGTGAAGGGCGGGGTATAAATCCAATCTCTTCTTCTTCTTTTCAGTTAAAAATCAAAATAATAATAAACAATTAAAATCAGAACAGCAAGACCTAAACAAGAGC
>NW_015162076.1:104197-119752 GCF_001447785.1 Gekko japonicus
GTTCTCTCAAGAGCACTGCTCAGTCAGAGCTCTCGCAACCCTATCTACCTCACAGGGTGTCTGTTGTGGGGAGGGGAAGGGAAGCAGATTGTAAGCCACTCTGATACTCTGAATGAAGGGCAGGGTATAAATTCAACTCTTCTTCTAAACAGTCCTAAAGCTCTAAATAGTCTGGGACCGGCATACCTTCAGCGTATCTGTTGTCCACTAAGCCACCTTCTTGGTGGCTGCCTCTGCCCTCTGGAACCAGCTCTCTGAGGAGGTTCATGCTCTGCAGGATCTGTCAAGGTTCCGTAGGGCATGCAAGGCTATCTTGTTTTGTGCAGCGTTTAATTAACCAAGGTAATGTGTGAGCTGACTTCCTGCCCCGATTTGTTTCAGAGCTGATGACCAGTTGAAGTTTAATCTGTTTTTATTGTATTTATTTGCATTTATAGGTTTTATTACGTTTTAATGCTATGTTATATATCCTGTGACCTGCCCAAGTCCTCTGGTGAGAGGGTGCAGATTATAAATCATAAATAAATGTCTACATGCCTCCCGCCCCCAAGATGCCTGCCATTCAGAACCCCTCAAAAGCCCTGGCAAACCAGCAGGCCTTGCGGCACCTCTTGGAGGATCTCCAAGGAGAGAGGGTCACCCTCACCTTTCCAGGGCGCCCGTTCCACAAAGCTGGAGCCATGATGGAAAAGGCCCAGGCTCTGGTCGACGCCAGATAGGGCCCACCCCCCACCCCCCAAGTGGTGGGATAGCCAACAGATGGCTGCCTGATGATCGTAGTTCGCACACAGGGACGTATGGAAGGATATATTTATCCCCTACTTTTCTCCTCAATGGGGACCCAAAGCGGCTTACATCTTTCTCTCCTCTTTTGTTTTATTCCCTCAACAACGAACTTGTGAGGTAGGTAAGGTGGAGGGGGGGGGACTGGCCCAGCACGCCTCTATGGCACAGTGAGGATTTGAACCTGGGTCTCCAAGATCCTGTTTTGACACTAATTACTTATACCATGCTGGCTCTGAGTTCACTCAGAGTGGTTTTTTGTTGTATTATGGCTATGAGTCCGTGATCCAGCCATGCCATGTGTTTAGTTGTCTCCCATTTAAATTCATATTTAAATCTGAACACACAAAGCTGCCTTATATTCAATCAGACTATTTTTTGTTTATTTTATTGGACTTATGAATTGCTCACCCTGCAAGCAGGCTCTGGGTGATTTACAACCTTGTAAAATGTTCGAAATACAATCAATATATAATTAAGTTTACTAACAGTAAATAATTTAAAACCAATCCAAGATGGTAATATAATAATCCCCCTTTGCTGGCCCCACTGGTGGACCTCCTGATGGCACTGGTATTTCTGGCCACTGTGTGATACAGAGTGTTGGACTGGATGGGCCTTTGGCCTGATCCAACATTGGCATCTCTTATGTTCTTATGTTCTTACTGCTGTCCGGCAGGGCAGGGCAGGGAGGGGTATGTGGAGACCATAGAAGAGAAAGGGAGGGTGCCAGTCTTAACCTACCATTGCTCCTCTCAACGAAAAGCCCGGTGGGACATCCCTGCCTTATAGGCCCTGTGGAATTGCATCAGATCCTGCAGGGCCCTGATGTTATTTGGTGGAGAATTCCACCAGGTCGGGGCCAGGACCGAAAAGGCCCTGGCCCTAGTCAAGGACAGCCGGACCTCCCTAGGGCCAGGGATCACCAAAAAGTTATTAGCCGCTCTTAGCATTCTGGGGACATACTGGAGGAGACGGTCCCGAAGGTACGTGGGTCCCTGACCGCTCAAGGCCTTGAAAGTCAACACTAACACCGTGGTCCGGCAATGTCAGTGTCTACTCAGACTGGCAGCAGCTCTCCATGATGTCAGGTAGATGTCTTTAATGTCACCTATTGCCTGATCGTTTCAGTTGGAAATTCTGGGGAGTGAATTTCGGGCCTCCTGCATGCCAAGCAGATCCTCTGCCACTGAGCCACAGCCCCTCCCCAGATGGTTGGCTAATGCCCTGTCTGTTTTGGCTTTTAGCTCTTTCCAGGAGGTCTTTGTTCAAAGCAGCATTGCTGAACCATTGAGTTATTTCTGCCACTTAAGATTAATTCTAGCACATTATCAAGTGTGACCTCCAAGGAACAAATCCTGTTTGTACTCCACATCCAATTTATTTTATTATATGCTCTGGAATGGACAAATCCTTTCAGCATGAAGCTTCTATCTGTCGCCCAGTTATCTGATTCCAATTCTGTCAGGTCCCTGGCTGCTGGGACTTGAAAAGTCTCTGGAAGGCCATTTGTAATGCAGAATGACAAAGCCAGGAGCTGGAGCGATAATCTTGGGGAAATTCTATACATATAATTCGGTGGCTCAGCAGAAAAATAAAGTGATTAATGAGCTCTGAATGCGTAGCGCGTGATGCATAGTATTAATTACTGCAGAAGGGTGAACAAGACAAACACCAAAATGATGGCTAAGATAGACTAAATGCAGAGAGAGGAGACCTGTACAGATGGGTAAAATATGTTGAGAATCCGATATTTGAGCTATAATCACTTTCAACAATGGCCTGCATTTCAGCCAATTTGTACTGGGCATACGCAAAGGGCACGAAAAGACAATGGACTTAAAAAGGATGTGGCTTAGTATTTAGAATGCCCCTGATACAGCTTCTGTGTTCATTTTCACACCTTCACACAGGGAAAGCCTTTCCCCTTTGCTCTTTTCCCCTTGATGTCTTGTCTTTGCTGAGCTGGTCTCTTTAGTGATATGGACCATTCTAGGAAGCAAGAAGTCAGAAAAGCAGGATAGAGCTCAACTAGACCAAGAAAACTTGGGCTGGGTCTTATCCACATTTCACTGAGCATGGCTACTCATGGAAGGCAGTTGGACAACTGGAAAAACTATGGCAGAGAATATGCCTTACCATCTCCTTCCATAGGCCCCTGTGTACCAAGTATGGTGGTTGGCTCTCCCACCACTTAGAGTGGCCTGTCTGGCATCAAACAGAACCTGGGCCTTTTCTCTGGCCCTGTGGAATAGGCTCTGAAGACATGGAGGAGAACTTCAGGAGGTGCTGCAAGGCCCTCTTGCTTGAGGGAGTTTGAATTGGCGGGCATTTTTTAAGGGAGGAGGAAGGAGAGAGATTTGGGGGTTGTTTTATTTTGGCTTTAACTGGAAATGTTTAACTACTATTGTAAGCTGCCTTGATCCATGGGGAAAGGTGGGGTATAAATGTTTTAATAAAAAAGAATACAAAAAAATGTGCAGAATTGTTTTTATCAATGCTTGCACAAAATACATCTGCTGGATGTAAAATACAATAAAATGTGCAGAATTGTTTTTACTAATGCTTGCACAAAATACATCTGCTGGATGCCTACAGTTGTTTACCCCAAGATTCTCCATCTCCTAAACCAAACAGGAACATAAAATTCTCAGAAGATTTCACTGCCCTCCCCAAGCCAGTGCCTAAAATTGTGGCTGCAAGCTGCTCCATACATTTTTAAACCCAAAGGCCAGATCAATATGCCATTCCTCTGGACTGAAATAAGGGCTTGTAAATATGTTCCCGTCTGATGTTGGGAAAGAATGAAAGGTCAAAGAAGACGGGGACGGCAAAGGATGAGATGGTTAGACAGTGTCATAGATGCAACGAACGTGAAATTGAGCCAACTTCAGAGGACGGCGGAAGACAGGAGGGCCTGGCGGGAGCTGGACCATGGGGTCGCGAAGAGCCGGACTCGACTGTCCGACTGAACAAATAATATGTTCCCGTCTGACTCTCCTTTACTGTGTCCAGTGGCAGCTCATACGTCTCCACAAGTGCTAACGGGAGAACAACCAGCTCTGTGGGAGCCAGATCAACTGCTTGCCACCAAGGGTTTCCTTGACTGAGGGACAACAGACTTACCAAAACTGAGGAGAACTGGGAACAGCTTACTGGCTGCAGTCTGTCAGTGCAACCTGAAGAGAGTTGCACTCTTCTAAGTCCATTCTTCTCTTCAACTGACTTCGTATTAACTGTTTAGGATCATGCTGCAAATCAACCAAACGTTAGGTCTCTATAACGAACAGCCTCCCCATCACTTGTGGCAAGACATGCATGAGGTGGGAAGGGACTTCCTTCTCCCTACCCTGAAATAAGTTATTTTCCCTGAAGATTCCAATCCACGCATCACTGCTTGTCTTTGTAGAAAAAGCCCAGCAGGAACTCATTAGCATAATAGGCCACACCCAGCAGCAGAAATGCATTAGCATATTAGGCCACACCCCCATGTTACCAGAAGTGTTGTCGTCCGGCCACATCCACCTTTTGCTGCTTATTCTGTTTACTTTGTTGTCAAAACCCTGGGCTTTTTTTGGTAGCAGGAACTCCTTTGCATGTTAGGCCACACATACCCTAATGAAGCCAATCCTAATGAGTTTCTGCTATTAGGTGTGGCCTATTATGCTAATGAGTCCCTGCTGGGCGTGGCCAACTCAGGAGCCAGCCGGAACTCCGTTCCTGTGCGTTCCTGCCCAAAAATAGCCCTGTTGTATACTATAATGATCTTCAGTGTGGTTCTGGCAGCTGCCATGGTGCCCACCAATGAATTTCTTTGTGACCATGAGTTGCTTCAACAAAGCCTCTCTTTCCCCAAAGCCTTTTGCTTTGTCAGAATTCCAAAGGTGCCTGCACAGGCTTAAAAAGGTTGGAGACCTCTGATTTAATCAGTTCTACCTCTTTACTAAGGCAGCTGTATGCACAGAATACAGAACTGCATATGTTTGTTGCTCAGAGCAGGGAATCTTCCACAAAGCAAAAGGGCTTTTATTGATAAGTGTAGAGTCAACAACAATTCCTCAGAACAGATTGCTGTTTGTTGATGTGGGAAAGCCGTCTGCGCCTAGCTTTAAAATTACTTCATTTATCAGAAGGCTGAGGGCAAGTACTTAAAAGATATCTAAGGTCCGAGGCCCTTGCCACAAATTAAATCTTGGTGAATTAGAGCATTAGCTCAGGAGCATCGGGAAGATGGGCGCAAGGTGTTTGCTCCTTCGTGTTCAAAGGAAATCTCGGTGGCAGATCGCTAAATAAGGCCTTCGGCCGATGGGAAATTATACTTTTTAAAATCTTCGTCCTCTGGCATTTTGCCCTTCATCGCACAGTCTTCAGCAGGGATTCATATCTGTCAGGCTTACTATGGGCCCAAAAACTAGGCACAGACGGGGATAAGCGGAAAATTATATACCAGTTACGTCTGCGTTCATGTAAATTGAGGCCTGCTGATCTGCACAAAATGTTCCTCAATAGCTGAAGAGCGGCATGCACGGACTGTCTAATGAGCACTGTGTCCTGGTTTTGATCAGGCTTTTATGAAGGGGATGGACCCGGAATCGTACAGCTTTCGCTTCCTTGCTGATTAGGCTTGATCCTTTTAAAATCCGCAGATACGGTATGCGTGTTTCCAGCATTTCTGCGTTAAGTGTATCTGTCAAGCTATCCAGCCACCCCAAGCAATTACAGATATCAGTGGCCCCAGCCTGAAAGCAGCCTCTCTTCCCTTCTCTCATGCTCTATTTCACCCTAGAGAGAGCAGTCTTTACAAGGCAGGATTGCTCCTGACAGATGCTGTAATTTAGGACTCAGAGGTCCCAAGATTTCCAAACCCATTTCAAGCTCAGTAAGCCATTGAGACAACATAATCTGCCTTCTTAAACAGCTTTTACAGCAACATTAAGACTTTGGGGGATTGCGCCTGCTTCTGTTCTCTCCCCTGCATCAACTCAGCAGCCAACGCTTGACAATAAATTGGAGGTGAGATTTAGAAGTCTGGCTGCTATTTAATTCATTATGGTAATTTGAGATGATGCTTCAAGTCTTTTTAACCTCAACAAAAGGTGTTTTGTAACCAAGGTTGCTTTGGTAAGGAATCCAGAAATTGGACAACTACATGCAGTAAACGGACAGGCAACTGGGGCATTTTTTAAAGGTCTATACAAGGCCTAGAGCGACATGAGATTTTCAGACATCATCCGTGGGTCTGTTCCCTTTCATGGAGTAAAGGTATTAATGGAAAGGCTTTGCCTTGTATGTGAAGGAGGAGGAGGAGGAGATTGGATTTATACCCTGCCTTCACTACCCAAAGGTGTCTCAGAGTGGCTTACAAACTCCTTTCCCTTCCCCTCCCCACAACAGACACCCTGTGAGGTAGGTGGGGCTGAGAGAACTCTGGCAGAAACTACTCTTTTTTCAAGAACAGCTCTTATCAGAGCTATGGCTTGCCCAAGGTCACCCAGCCAGGTGCAAGTGGAGGAGTGGGGAATCAAACCCGGTTCTCCCGGATTAGAGTCCGCGCACTTAACCACTACACCAAACTGGCTCTCCAGTGGTTGGCTTGACCAAATGGACTACCGGTCTGATCCAGCAGGGCTCATTTTAAGGATTTGACTGACAAACGTCTTAAGGATTTGACTGACAAACTCATCTTTCATGGAGTAAAGGTATTAATGGAAAGGCTTTGCCTCATATGGGAAGAAGGAGGAGGAGGAGATTGGATTTATACCCCGCCCTTCACTACCCAAAGGGGTCTCAGAGCGGCTTACAAACTCCTTTCCCTTCCCCTCCCCACAACAGACACCCTGTGAGGTAGCTGGGGCTGAGAGAGCTCTTGACAGAAACTGATCTTTTTCAAGAACAGCTCTTATCAGAACTATGGCTTGCCTCCCCATCCAGTCAGGTGCAAGTGGAGGAGTGGGGAATCAAACCCGGTTCTCTCAAATTAGAGTCCGCGCACTTAACCACTACACCAAACTGGGTTAAATTCACCTCTCTGTTTCTCCTTTAGGGTCCTCTCTGGAAGTCATGTACCTCACATGGTTGAGAAGACTGCTTCCCTCTATCCCCTGGCTTTAGGTGATACAGATCTTAAACAGGACAGGGCAAGAGAAGAGTGTGCAAATCCAGAGGAGGTTTTAAACATGAATTCACCTCTCTGTTTCTCCTTTAGGGTCCTCTCTGGAAGTAATGTACCTCACATGGTGGAGAAGACTGTGCAAATCCAGAGGAGGTTTTAAACATGAGAACCACTGAAAGAGAGAGTGGGAACAGACTATGAAGTAAGAAGAGGCAGTAACAGGAAAACGCAACCTACAAGAAAGGAAAGCAAGCAAAACGACAGACCTGTATATACTGCAAAAAATATATATCTGATGAGATTGTGGGTATTTATATATATGCTAGAGTTAAACTCATCAGATTGTTTTTACAGTTTGGCCAAATCATCCTACTCGCATGGTTTTCATCATACCGCATTTCACCTTACTGGGACAAATCAGCTATTTATGCTGAACAAAATTTGGAAGAACACTGCTACCCCGATACAGCTGTGCTTGTTTGCTCTTCACACTTCAGGTTTATATCTAGGGATGGACACGAACTGGCTGATGAACTAAAGTTTGTCACAGATTTTGGCCCGTTCATGAAGCAATGTTCGTGAACTGAAGAACTGCCACGAACTTTTATGAATTTTGATGCAGTTTGTGGTGTTTTGTGAAGAGCAGAAAGCAAGGGGTTTAAGCCCACTTTCTGCTCTTCACGAAAAACAGCTGAGTAGCGGGGAGCTCCCTGCCGCCAGCTGTTTGATTTAAATGGCACCGAGTCATTTCATCCCTGGATTTCATTTAATCCCTGGCTTTCTGCTCCCCACGGTTTTTCATGGGGAGGGGCTGTGGCTCAGTGGTACAGCATCCGGTTTGCATGCAGTAAATCCCAGGTTCAGTCCCCAGCATCTCCAGTTAGAAAAGGAACAGGCAGCAGGTGATAAGAAATACCTCTGCCAGAGACACTGGAGAGCTGCTGCCAGTCTGGGTAGACAATAGTGACTTTGATGGACCAAGGGTCTGATTCAGTAGAAGGCAGCTTCATGTGCTCCCCGTGGCTTTTAGTGGGGAGCAGAAAGTATGGGTTTAATTTTTAAATGGCTTACAAACTGATATGGTTGTCAGGGGCTGGGTGCAGTCACAGACAGAGTCCGGAGTCAGCATCAATGTCTGTCCAAAGTCAAGGTTCCAGAAAGGAACACACATATCAGATGAGGGATACACTTCTGGGGAGCAGTGGGGTAGGGGTGGACCATAAGTTAAATATGAGCAGGCAATGTGATGCGGCAACAAAAAAGGCTAATGCAATCTTGGGGTGTGTCAACAGAGGCATAACATCCAAATCGCAAGATGTCATAGTCCCACTGTACAATGCGTTGGTCAGGCCACACCTGGAGTATTGTATGCTGTTCTGGAGGCCTCGCTTCAAAAATGATGTGGACAGAATGGAGTGGGTGCAGAAGAGAGCGACCAGGATGATCAGGGGTCTGGAGACCGAGCCCTACGAGGAAAGGCTAAAGGCCTTAGGAGTGTTTAGTTTGGAGAAGAGGAGACTGAGGGGGGACATGATTGCTCTCTTTAAATATTTGAAAGGCTGTCATTTGGAGGAGGGCAGGGGGCTGTTCCTGTTGGCAGAGGAGGAGAGGACTTGCAATACTGGGTTTAAATGAAGGTACCGGCCGGATATTAGGAAAAACGTTTTACAGTCAGAGTTGTGCAACAGTGGGATCAGCTACCTAGGGAGGTGGTGAACTCCCCCTCACTGGCAGTCTTTAAGCAGCAGCTGGACAAACACGTCAGGGATGTTCTAGGCTGATCCTGCATCAAGCAGGGAGTTGGACTAGATGGCCTGTATGGCCCCTTCCCAACTCTGTGATTCTAAGTGAGGCAAGCTGGGGGTCGTTCAGTTTAAAGTGAGGGTTCCAGAAGTCAGGCAAGGCAGAATCGCTTAGTCCAAAGTCGTACACAAGAGCAAGCAGGTCTGAAATCCAAGTCCAAAGCCGGTACAAAGGTCACTGGGACAAAGCAGAGTCAGGAGCTGTGGTTACAGTATTCACAGGGTGGTGACCTGTTGCTTCCACATTGAGCAGTCTCCCTTGACTGGCTTTTATAGGCATCTGCTGGAAGGTCTTACTTGCAGCCAACTGCTTGGGAGTAACCCAGCAGCTACTCGTCATCAGCAAGCAGCTGGCATCAGGCCAGGAGACCTGCGCTTCATCTTCTGTCCTGGAGCTCCATTCTAAGGCTTCATCTCCAGCACTCAAAGGGTGTTGGTGAAATGGGAAGGCTGGTAGTGACCACCTGGGTTCCATCTGCCGGAAATGGGCTGGAAGGTGCTGGTGGCTCTGTTACAGCTGTCAGCTGTGAACTCTGACAAGCCTGCAGTTCGTCTTCTTGTTTGCTGCTTCTGCTGATTCAGAACTGGCTACACAGGACTCTTCCATCTCTCCTGGCTGACCCATGACATCAGTTCGTGGTTCAGCCATGACCCGAAGTGCAAAAATGCGTTTCATGCTCATCCCCCCCTATTTATATCTTGGGTGCGGCCAGGAGGCATGAGCCCGTAGGCATGAATCAGAGGGCCCACACAGTACTTGGTCCATGATTTGTACCCTGGGCAACTGGCCCATTATGTTCCAGACCAGAGTGGCCTAGGAGATAAGTTTTGTCTTTTTTTTGGTATTTTTAACATTATGTTTTTGTTGGCATGTTTACATTATGTTTTTGTATCTATTTGTTGTAAGCTGCTTTGTGTCCTAGTAGGGAGAAAAGCATCCAATAAGTATTCTAATACTAGAAGGCTGAAACAGTGTTCCTGTTGGCAGCAGAGCACAGGACTTGCAATAATGTTTAAACATGTGAAAAGTACTAGTGGGATATTAGTTTTAAAAATTACACTAAGAGTACTTCAGCAGTGGAATCGGCTGCCTAGGGAGGTGGTGAGCTCCCCCTCACTGGCAGTCTTTAAGCAGCAGCTGGACAAACACTTGTCAGGGATGCTTTAGGCTGATCCTGCATTGAGCAGGGGGTTGGACTAGATGATCTCTATGGCCCCTTCTAACTCTACATTTCTGATTCAAAGTGGCTGATCTAAAAATTATAGGATGTCAGACTGGCATGATAAACCTGAAGGTACAAATGATGCTTCCTCATATTTTCTACAAACAACTTCCAGAGCCTACGGATGCTATAACAGTATTTATGAACAGAGTCATGAAGATTAGTTCCAAAGGTACATTCATTCCCTATCATGACATTTAGAGCAACAGCAAACAGTTTAAAAGGATAAGAGTAGAGATGTGAAAGCCCAGAAAAAAACCAGAAAAATTAGAAAAAAACGTTTTTTCCTGAAGCCTTTTTTTCCCTGAAAAATTGAAAAAACAAATTGATTATGGAAAATTTTATTATAACGTAATGAATAAAATATTTTAAGACCAGGTGTTCAAATATTTTTCAAATCACTTCTAAAAAATAAGTATGGTATCAGATTGATCTAATTTCTGTGCACTGAGGACAAACAAGTCCTAGGTTACAAACTGAACTCTTCAATGCAAGAACAAGATGCATTTATTCCTTTAGGAGGTGCTATTGTCACAGAAAAAGAAAAAGGTTTCAGTTTTGTTTTTGCATGTGGGTGGGTATTGTTTGTAATAATTGTTTGGTTCACTATATTTTTAATATGCTAGTTGTGATAATTTCATGCCAAGTAAAAATGTCGTCATATTTTATGTTCCTAAAGTAACAGAATGATTTTCAATCTGGAAAAGAAAAAAGAAGTGCTAATGTAGTATTTTTTTCAATTTCCCCGAAAATTTCCGTTTTTTTCCAAGCTTCAAAATTTCTGGAAATTTTACATCTCTAGATAAGAATGCTCTGCCATGGCTCATAATAATAGAAAAGAGCAAGAGTTTAGCAGGACTTTAAAGACTAAAACAATGTGTGTCCTCACTTCTTGATATCTGACTCACAAAAGCTCATCCTCTGCCACAAATTTTGTTAGTCTTTAAGGTACTACTGGACTCTTGCTCTTTTCTACTGCTACAGCCAGATTAGTATAAATACCCATCTTGATGGTTCGTAATATTTGTTCTGTCCATTCTACCTGTGGACAGCATGTTTTAATGTTAACATTTTAACTAAGGAGAAACTCTGATGTGGAATAGACCCAATTTAGCCAACAGGATACCAAGATATAATTTGGTCCAACAAACTAATTAAAAGTGTGTCTTCTGTTGCTGCTATGGTCCCCTGAAAAACCACTGAAGGTCAGGGGACCCCCCTGAGAGCAACATGGAATTATTGTGGGAACAATGAAGTAGTGGAAACACATGCACCTTCCATTTAAATTAACAGAAATCTTGTTCCCTCGAGCCTGAATCCAATCTGTCCCACATTCATGCTCTTTCATTTAAATTATTTTGCTCCATTAAGTAATTAAACACTTCTGTGTCTCACAATAAAGCTACATAATTACACACAAAGTCATGATAATAGCTTGTAACACAACTTTTATTAGAAAAGTTATACATAACAGCAACTATCTTCAAGAATATTAACCTTGAAAAGCAACAAAACCAGACTAAACAAACTTTTAACAAGAAACTAATGACTTTCTCTATAATTAAACATTCAAGTTATCTACAATGTCTCTTTGTACAAAAAGGGGGGGAAATCATGGTTGTACAGGCACATCATGTCAAAAATAAAGCTGCGGTAACTATTTTATACAATTAACTTTCTCAAGGATTATTAAAACATGTCGCAAATTTTAAAACATTCACATAATTTTACACTTGGGGGGATATACTGAAACATCAGTCCCAGAAAGAGAATCATTTCACGAAAGTGCCAACATTTAAAACCAGAACCTTTATCATTCGAATAATTTTGCCCTTAAAAAAGCCAACATTTATCATTAATATATTCACATGATCTCTGGCAACCTGATCCTAACAGTAAAGCCATTATTTCTTATAGTAAATCCAAACTGGACGTGATCCACAAAGGGTTCTAGGAGTGTGCATTATTGGAAAATATAGTTACAGAAGCCATCATGTCCACGGGAGAGTCATTAATACTTAACACATCAAGATTATATCTGATAAAGGTAAGTTTACGTGTCTCTAAAATATACACCTGTAACTTGCTGTCCTCTCAGGGCCAGTGGTGTTCCGTATAACTCTTTGCAAATGAAACCTGCTCAGACTCCAAGACCTTATCGAGCTTACCTGAACCAAACTGTTTGCAGTCTGGAAGTACGACATTTGTACAAAGCTCCAATTCAAAAATGAATTCAACAGAAAAGGGTTAGCTGTAACTGGCTGCTTAATTATCAAATCCTTACTAGCTGTATCAAAAATGGACCACAATAAGGAATGTAACATTCAGTATGCAAAAAGGTTTCATGCTTGGAGAGGATCCAGTTTTAAAACATGAGTGATTTTTTTTCTACAGCCAGCCGATTTAGACTTGTTTGAAGCCTGTTCTAAAGACAGCATGGCACAGCAAGGACCCCTGCCAGGCACTGACATTAATATCAGCAGCTCCAAGAGTGCCATCAGAAACCATGATAAGGGAAGGGGGGAAAATTCACTACTGCAAGGAAGAGACAGCAAATTTTAGATACATTTGGCAAAGATTTCAATGAGTCAAGAGGTTGGCCATTTTTTTGTCTCCTGGAGTTGATTAAAACAGCTCTCTATGTTACTAACCAGATAACAGTAAAGCCATTTATTAGTCATAGTTACATGAACCAATATTGCACACATCTGTTTTGAATGGTTGTTTTTTTAAAAAAACTTTTATAAGCTCCTCGAGTCACTTCATCGCAACTGGAACTCAAGTCGTCAAGAGTTACCAGAAGTGGGGGAAAGTGGTAAAATTTAATAGAAAACCCCAAAACACAAAAGCCAACGACTTTGTACAGACAATGAGATCTAGATTTTTTTTTCCTTTTGTGGGCCCTACACATGGGACAATGTGTAAGCACTAATGAAGCTAACTATACACAGTAAGCCAAGCACTCAAATAATATGGAATCTGGGACCAGGAGTCGCAATGATGTCACTGTATGGTTCCTCCTGTGTCAGCTCAATCGCTTGCTGCTTTTTCAGTACCAAGAAACTGTAGAACTTTGCTGCGGCTTGTTTGCGGTTTGTGTTCCTGCACAGCTCGAGCAAACTGATGGATTCTGCTCCGGTTTTGGCAAGAGCTCTCTGGAAAACACAAGGAAAAGGGGTTTTAGCTGTCATCACTCTTGAGCTGGCTCTGAATATTTACTAGTACACCAAGGGTTTACAAGTCAGCTTGCCAGCTCAGCACTTGGCAAGGGCTTTTAAAAAATCATTCTGGAGAACGGCCCCATCATTTCCCAAAGATTTCAAGGAAGAGTGCATCCAAAGCTGAGCATTATGGAACACCCCATACCTTCCTTCTTGAGGAAACGCAGTGGGTGCCAGAACAAACCTGAACTCTTCAGCAAAGCTAGTAGAAATGTGCGGATCTCTAATGTAGACACCAGAACATGATCAAGAACACAAGCTTCCAAAGGAATGGGAAAAGATCACAGGATTTGTGATAGCAAAGCTAGTGTCCACAACTTTAGTCCAGTACCTCTGATCTGTCCCTGAAGATCAGCAACTACGTAAAGTGAAACGGAGCACCAAAGCCCATTGCAAGGGGATTTTTCACAGTTTTAGATCAGGGCATTGGTATCTGAACTGTCAAGGCAGAGGCAGTGTACACGGCTATATAATAAAAAAAAGAAAAACATAACCAAAAAGTTTTTTTTAAAAAATATCAGGCTTCCTGAAATGAAGTTGTTGTGGAGTGGATCCTTTACTTTTCTGCAGAATACCGACGACAACAACCCAAGGAGGGCAGTGTGTAATGTTGCAGGCAAACTAACATTGCAGGCAAACTAGATTTGAAAAGTCTCACACACTGTTCAAGAGAAAATAATTTCATACCTGAAGACCATGAAGCATCTGTTGAGTTCTCTTGTTCCACCGCCTTTCCTCCTGATCCTGATCACCTCCTGTGCCATCTTCCTCCTGTAACCATTTCAAAGAAATCTCATATAAAACCTACTAAAGGATCGTCCTCTGCTAATTAAAAAAACAAACAAACCTGGAAGGCCAGATTAGTGTGCATGCACATGAGATCTTATGCCCGGAATTAAACTTTCTTGGTCTTAAGGATTCAAACGTTGTTTTAATATTCACAGTAAAAGAAGAATGGCAAGAGACAATGGACTACAAGTACCTGCATGGCTTTATCTTTCATAACACTAGAATTCATTCAGTCCCCAATGAAACGGAGGACACACAAAAGCACAGCATCCAAGATAGGGACTCTGGGGCAAGTGATGCTCTGTCATCTTGGTGCTTGAGGGGGGGGGTCAACAGTGGGAGGGCTTCTAATGTCCTGGCCCCACTGGTGGACCTCCTGATGGCACTGGTATTTCTGGCCACTGTGTGATACAGAGTGTTGGACTGGATGGGCCTTTGGCCTGATCCAACATTGGCATCTCTTATGTTCTTATGTTCTTAATCATCCTGAAACTGGTGGTCAATTAGCTGGTGGCCAAATGATGAGGGAGGCAGTCATCTTTTTGCCGTTTATGAGTTCCCTGGAAGCTTATGAAAGCAGGATACCATGCAAGACAGAGCTTTGGATCTGACCCAGCAAGGCTCTTCCACAGCAATTTCACAACTGAACCCTACAATAAACCACGTTATAGATTTCTAGTTCATAGAAAAGGGAAGGAGGCCTCCTGCCCAGCACACAATTTCTATTACAACCAGATCTGTGTAGTAGAGTCTATATTCATACAAACACCCTTAAATTCTCAATTCATGGCAGACAAGTCAGGCAAAGTCTCTTCTGTCAAGCGGAGCTTTGGAACAAGCAGATCACTACAGACAAACGGTCTGTCCAACATAAAGGACAGGAGGTGATTCTCAGTCACTTTGAACACCGGAATGGGGGGGGGGACTCAGTTTCTGCCTGCTTCAAACTCCAGCATATGAGAGAATGGAAGGACAGGTGGAACATATGACAGCCAGCTACTGAGTCAAGCCAGAAGCTGTGGACTGCCCCCCGCCAGGTTTATTCATGTCAGAGCCCACTTCAACTAGGGCTTTATTTGTGAGGCCTTGCAAAAGTCAGTCTCAGCCTCTACTACCTCCCTGTAACTTGGAAATAATAGTGACCAGTGTTCCCTCTAAGCTCAGTTAGTGTGAGCTAGCTCACACTTTTTTAGCCTCCGGCTCACGCATTGTTGTCTTAGCTCAAGAAGGATGGCTCCAGAGCAAAAGGATTTATGCAGTAGCCAAATCAGTCGCTCACAACATTAATGCCAGCAGCTCACAAAGTAGAACTTTTGCTCACAAGACTCCACAGCTTAGAGGAAACATTGATAGTGACTCAGATTTGCTATGAGAACTTACTTAAAGCACTTCACAGTTTAAATGTGCCGAGTGACAAGCAACACTAGGAAGAAGTGGCAATCACCGGTTCAGAAACCCCCTGCTAGGGCGACGTGGCTGCCAAGTGACAAACCAAAAAAATGTCACTCTGGCCATAGCCAAATTACTCTCAATTGCTGTGGCTTGTCATACAGCTGTTCAGAACTGACAGGCTGATGGAACAGTAATTTTATCATTATCAATTTAATCACCATTTGTTTTTATTT
>NW_015162077.1:0-28612 GCF_001447785.1 Gekko japonicus
CTCTTCCTCTTCTTCTTCTTCTTCTTACCACTGACATCTTAACAGCAGATGCAGGTCAGACGCCATCCTCCTTCCATGGTTAAAGTCCATCAGTGGCTTCATTATGACATGGTCTGTCTCAAATGGGGACCGTCTGTCTGCACAATCCTAGAAGAGCGGAGAACGTTGTAGAAAACAGCAGCTCTGATTCCCAGGAAATCTTATTCCCCCTCCTGGGCCTGTCATGTGCCTGTGCTAGGTGGCTCCTGCCGCAACCCCAAACGGGTGATGGAAAACCCATTGTGTATCCCGCACATTGCCCCTCGGAGAAGAGACACTCTCGCTGACCTCTCCAGGCAATCAGCTTGCACCCTGAAGCATGAGATTTGATTAGCCTCATTATCTTGGCATCCATTAAGAAAAAGTAAATGTTATTAATGGTAATAAAATTAGCGCGCCGGCTCTAATAATCCAGCCACAGTATTTGTTTCCGTGACCTCCTTGGGCGACCAAAAAAAATCCCCCGCCCCGCGTAGTGTTGCTTCCTTTGTTTATTCTGAACGTTATGGCCATTAAATTTACGGAGCGACTGACCCCTTGTTCTCCTATTAAAGGATAGAGTTTAAAACCAAATGAGCAGGTCTCCATGTGCCTCATAGTTCTAAGTGCAGAAACACCTCTTGGCATTCCTCCAGCTCGGTAGTGTCTCGGGGGCTCGGGGCATCTCCTAACCTTTGGGAGGTGTGAATTCTACCAGGCTTGGCATGCCGAAATGTATAGGGACATATAAAACATCCTCACATCCAACCTGCCCAACAGAGGTCCAGATATCCTTCTGTTTCAGAATCTTCCTCAGGGAGTTCAACAACAATTTTCAGCACAAGGTTGCCACATACGAAAGTTTTAATCCAAAGTTCTCTTTCAATGAACGCTGCAAAAAAATTTTTTTGATGAGCTACAAGCCTCCTCCAAAGTGAAAAGCAGAAGGATATCTGGACCTCTGTTGGAGGAAGACAGAGCACATGTTACAAAGAGACTTTAAGGAGTCCTCCCTTTTGAAACTTTTATTTAACAGAGGAGGACTATTGTATTAATTATAAGGTTGTACTATAGCTTTTGATTCTTGGAGATGATATTTGACATTTTTGATATCTCTTATATTGTGAATTGTGATTAAGATGATTAATTACATATGTAGAAATTATTGTAAAAATGTTTTTCAAAAAATATAAAATTATTTATGATATGTTATAATCATCTGTGCACGGTACTTGTTGTATGTTGGTTTTCCTACTTACCATGGGTCCTTGTTTGGTTTTGTGACCTTCAATCTTTCCCAGCATCAGGGTCTTCTCCAGTGAGTGCTCCCTTCTCATTGGGTGGCCAAAGTATTTGAGCTTCAGTTTCATTATCTGGCCTTCCAGGAAAGAGTCAGGGTTGATTTCTTTTAGGATTGATGATTTGATCTTCTTGCAGTCCAAGGGCTCTCAAGAGTCTTCTCCAGCACCATAATTCAAAAGAATCTATTCTTCGGCACTCGGCCTTCCTCATAGCCCAACTCTCGCAGCCATATATATTCTCTTCTGATATTCTTATCAGGGGATGGCCTTGGCCTCTATACTCTGTTGTTGGCTATCCGGAGGAACTGGTTGGCCACTGCGTGAGACAGGATACTGGACTAGAGGGACCACTGGTCTGATCCAGCAGGGCTCTTCTGATATTCTTATCAGGGGAAGGCCCTGGCCTCTATGCCCTGTTGTTGGCTATCCAGAGGAACTAGTTGGCCGCTGTGTGAGATGCTGGACTAGAGGGACCAGTGGTTTGATCCCAAATATCTATATCTTTTTTTTCTTTATTGGCCTTCAGTAATAAATGTGTGTCTATTGGGATTGGGGTATATTGGAAATGCTTGATATTTTAATGGAGGGGGGTTGTATATTAAGGGCCTCGGCCTCTCTGCCCTGTTGTTGGCTATCCAGAGGAACTGGTTGGCCGCTGTGTGAGAGAGGATTCTGGACTAGAGGGACCAGTGGTTTCATCCCACAGGGATCTTATGCTCTTATGCCAAAGATCTATATATATATTTTTCTTCATTGGCCTTCAGTAATAAATGTGTGTCTATTGGTGTGATGGGATTGGAGTATATTGGAAATGCTTGGTATTTTAATGGAGGGGGGTTGTATATTAAGTACAGGGGGGGTTACATTTTTTTTGTATGTGTGCATATGACCTTGCCTGGAAGTCATGGCATCCTCTGGCGATTTGTACTGGGGCATGGAGGACGTTCAGAAAAGTGGCTTGCTATTGCCTGCCTCTGCCTCCCGGCCCTGGTATTCTTTAGAGGTCTCCCACACAAGTGCTTGCCAGGGACGGCCCTGCTTAGCTTTTGAGATCTGACAAGATCGGGCTTGCCTGGCCTATCCAGGTCAGTATAGGTATTGATCCCCCTTTCAACTGCAAAATGAACTCCTCTCTGGGCTTTCCAAAAACCTAGTTGTTAAAAATGGTCCTTCTGTGGGTAGAATATGTTTCGATGGCTGTCACCTGCTTGACCCACATGCCCTCCACCCAAATAGGTGAGGCATACAGGGGTCATTCCCTGTGGGAGCGCACAGGAGCGGAGCTCTGGCAGTAAGGAGCCCGGGAGGCGGGCCCACGCAACAAGCCCCACCCCCTGCTCCCAGCAGCCCTCAGTCGGGCCATGAGGCGCAAGAAGCAGCCTGGTAAGGTGCAGAGGGCCCCCCCTGCCCGCCTTCAGGTACAAGCCCTCCCTCCTCTGCGAGGACAGAGCTGCACGTCCCCCCCCCCCCAATAGCTAGGAATCCAGAACAGTCCAGTGAAGCCTGAGCGGTGGGTGTTGCCTTCTGACACACTTCCGGTGATGTCAGGGGGTGTGGCATATGCAAATAAGTTATGCTAATGAGTTATGCTGATGAGTTCCTGCACCTCTTTTTCTAAAAAATGACCCCTGGATGCAGAGAAACAGTTTGGCTGATGGGATGTCCCTGGTCGAAGAGAGACACAAGGGTGGTCCGTGAACTGCCGGTTTGGGGTGGGATTTTTTCCCCCTTATCCACGCTGTTTTTATTCCAAAATGCCTACTTCAGTGTTGCGCTTTTCTCTTGTGAGTTTAACCCGAGGAGTCTTGACTTTCCTGCTCTTCGGCTTCCCTGCAATGAATTCCCCACCCTGTAAAAATGTATGTATTTTCCAACATGATTTGCGCCTCAGTGAATCAGCATTATACATTATGCGAATGAATGCAGCAACGTCGCAAGGGGCTTGTGAGGCCAACCACCGGCTTAAGGCGGGAAGTCCAAAGCAAGTCTGTCCCCTGGTGGGGGCGCTCCAACCTTTCCTTGAAGATGCCCAACAATGGAGGGCTCTGCCCCCACCCCAGGTAATTGGTTCTGTTGTTGAACCTCTCTTACCCGTCAGACGTTTCTGTCAGTGGCATATATACATTGTACAAAACAGGAGAAGGAGATGACGACATTGGATTTATCCCCCACCCTTCACTACCCAAAGAAGTCTCAGAGTGGCTTACAATCTCCTTTACTTTCCCCTCCCCACAACAGACAGCCGGTGAGGGCATCCAATGAAGCTGAAGGGCCGTAGGTTCAGGATCATTGGTCTGATCCAGTAGGGCTCTTCTGACGTTCTTATCAGGGGAAGGCCTCGGCCTCTGTGCCCTGTTGTTGGTCCTCCAGAGGAACTGGTTGGCCACTGTGTGAGAGAGGATGCTGGGCTAGATGGACCCTCACTGGTCTGATCCAGCAGGGCTCTTCAGATGTTCTTCTCAGGGGAAGGCCTCGGCCTCTGTGCCCTGTTGCTGGCCCTCCAGAGGAACAGGTTGACCACTGTGTGAGACGGGAGGCTGGACTAGATAGACCCTCCCTGGTCTGACCCAGCAGGGCTCTTCTGACATTCTTATCAGGGGAAGGCCTCGGCCTCTGTGCCCTGTTGTTGGCCCTCCAGAGGAACTGGTTGGCCACTGTGTAAAACGGGATGCTGGACTAAATGGACCCTCACTGGTCTGATCCAGCAGGGCTCTTCTGATGTTCTTATGAGGGCCTCAGCATCTTTGCCCTGTTTTTGGCCCTCCAGAGGAACTGGTTGGCTGCTGTGTGAGACGGGATGCTGGACTAGAGGGACCATTGGTCTGATTCAGCAGGGTTCTTCCGACGTTCTTATCAGGGCAACGCCTTGACCTCTATGTCCTGTCGTTGGCCCTCCACAGGAACTGGTTGGCCACTGTGTGATACAGGATACTGGACTAGATGGACCCCTGGTCTGATCCAGCCAGGCTCTTCTTATGTTCATATGGAGGCCTTGGCCTCTCTGCCTTGTCATTGGTCATCCAGAGGAACTAGTTGGCCATTGTGTGAGACAGGATGCTGGACTAGATAGACCACTGGTCAGATCCAGCCGGGCTCTTCTTATGTTCTTATGTCTTGTGTTGCAACTTATCTAGACTTACGATTGATTCTTCTTTCCTTAAATCTCTATCTACCAGGCTGGACTGCTATTTTCCATGTATGTGGCCTAGTTTAACCTTCAGTAATAAACCTTTCCTCTTTAAGAAAGCTGACTGTGATTCAGGACCTACTCACACAAAAGTGGCAAGGGGTAACTCTAGGAATGACCAGACAGTCTATGGTAAACTCATTTTCATTTCTGGCAGGAAGTTCCACAAAGTATACAAGACTGCATTTTTTTTTGGTCGCACTGCTTCCCTGAGTGGCAACAGTAGAATGGCGGGCTACCTATGTGCATAATAGATTATAGGGCATTCATATGCGCCCCCCCTAGCAATACCCAATTAGATGGGCTCCCACGCGCGGGAGACGGGAATAGTTTCTGGGAACCTGAACGATCCCACGAAAGGTAGACACCACACTCCTCCAGTACCTCTTTACAGATAAGCGTTGCAGCTGTGAAGCAATTAAGCGCATGGGAAGGAATGCATAACAATTAGAACGTCTCTCCCTACTCATGGCAGCTTAGCTGACATTCTGATGTTCTTATGAAGGCCTCGGCCTCTATGTCCTGTGGTTGGCCCTCCAGAGGAACTGGTTGGCTGCTGTGTGAGATGGCATGGTGGACTAGAGGGACCACTGGTCTGATTCAGCAGGGCTCTTCTCACATTCTTATCAGGGCAACGCCTTGACCTCTATGCCCTGTCGTTGGCCCTCCACAGGAACTGGTTGGTCACTGTGTGATACAGGATACTGGACTAGATGGACCCCTGGTCTGATACAGCCGGGCTCTTCTTATGTTCATATGGAGGCCTTGGGCTCTCTGCCTTGTCATTGGTCATCCAGAGGAACTAGTTGGCCATTGTGTGAGACAGGATGCTGGACTAGATAGACCACTGGTCAGATCCAGCCGGGCTCTTCTTATGTCCTTATGTCTTGTGTTGCAACTTATCTAGACTTACGATTGATTCTTCTTTCCTTAAATCTCTATCTACTAGGCCGGACTGCTACCATGTATGTGGCCTAGTTTAACCTTTAGTAATAAACCTTTCCTCTTTAAGAAAGCTGACTGTGATTCAGGACTTACTTACATAGAAGTGGCAACGGGTAACTCTAGGAATCACCAGATAGTCTATGGTAAACTCGTTTTCATTTCTGGCAGGACGTTCCACCAAGTATACAAGACTGCATTTTTATTTTTTGTCGCACTGCTTCCCTGAGTGGCAACAGTCAACGGGACATGGGGGCGGGGAATTTCCCATACCCACCAGGGTCTTGGAATCAATGGTGTAAGCCAGGTTCAGGTGATCATATTCCAGTTTGGTGTAGTGGTTAGGAGTGCAGACTCTAATCTGGGAGAACCATGTTTGATTCCCCACTCCTCCATATGCAGCAGCTGGTGTGTCTTTGGGTCAGTTACAAGTTCTTTCAGAGCTGGTCTCTCAACAGCGGTCCTCGGAAGCGCTCTCTCAACCCCGCCTATCTCACAGGGTGTCTATTGTGGGGAGGGGAAGGGAAATGGACATTAAGCCACTCTGAGACTCCTTCAGGTAGTAAAGGATAGGGTATAAATCCAATCTCTTCTTCTTCCTCCTCCTCTTCTTCTTCTTGGAATCCCTGCTGTTTCATGCGTTTGTAGATAGGATGAGATAAGATACACATGCCGGCGACCCCGTTCTTTCTCTGCACACGGACTCTGACCCCGGAGGTTCCTACTGTACAGGAGAGCGGAGAGCGTCAAACCGCACCTTGATTTAGGTCCTTGATTTAGGGGAGGATCCAAACAACCACAAAACCCCATAAATAAAAACAGGTGCATTGCAGTCAACCTGGGCCGGGCGCGAGAACCCCAGAAGGGCCGGGCGCGCTCATGGCTCATTAAGAACTCCAGATCTTCTCGCTGACTTCCCTTGCAAATGAGTTCATGCTCAGTAAAGGAAATTGATTACTTTCCATTGCAATTAACATCTGGTCTTGGGTCAGATCATTAAGATAATTTGTTATAGGTGGAGAAAAGGGGGGGGGAGAAATCCGCCATCGGCACGGCTACGGGGTAATAAAGTTTCTCTTGGAACCAATTAAAGATGGTTTCCCCGGCAGGGTCGCTGTTACCTCAGCCACTCCCCCTCCCTCCTTCCCAGGTTAGAGAGAAGGATTTAAGGAGTGGGCTGGGGGGGTGACGGGTGTTCTCAGTCAAGGGCGCTCTGTCCACGATTGGCTTAATTTATTGTTGTCTGGACAGAGTTCTTCTTTGCAGTGGCCTGGTGGCATTTGTGTCTGAGATCGGAGGGTGATATAGGGGGGTTTGTTTGTTTCTACTTGGCAAGAAGCCCCTTCAGGGATGCAGTGAATCAAGGAGACAGCACTGTAGGGGGGGGTTGGAGGGGGGGTAGAGCTTTTTTTAGGGGAGGGGCTGTGGCTCAGTGGAAGAGCATCTGCTCTGCATGCAGAAGGTCCCCAAATCAATCCCTGGGGTCCCCAGGTAAAAGGACCAGGCAGGCAGTGATGAAAAGACCTCAGTGGCTCAGTGGCAGAGCCTCTGCCTGGCGTGCAGAAGGTCCCAGGTTCAATCCCCGGCATCGCCAGTTAAAAAGGACCAGGCGGGAGGTGTTGTGAAAGACCTCTGCCTGAAACCCTAGAGAGCTGTAAAGAGGGGCCGTGGCTCACTGGCAGATCCTCTGCTTGGCATGCAGAAGGTCCCCAAATCAATCCCTGGGGTCCCCAGGTAAAAGGACCAGGCAGGCAGTGATGGAAAGACCTCAATGGCTCAGTGGCAGAGCCTCTGCTTAGCATGCAGAAGGTCCCAGGTTCAATCCCCCGCATCTCCAATTAGAAAGGACCAGGCAGCAGGTGATGTGAGAGACCTCCACCTGAGACCCTGGAGAGCTGTAAAGAGGGGCTGTGGCTCAGTAGTAGATCATCTGCTTGGCTTGCAGAAGGCCCCAGGTTCAACCCCTGGCATCTCCAGTTAAAAGAACCAGGCAGTAGGCGATGTGAAAGACCTCGCTGCCTGAAATCTTGGAGAGCTGCTGCCAATCTGAGTAGACAATGCTGACCTTGATGGACCAATGGCCAAAGGAGCTGTGGTTCAGCGGGAGGGCCTCTGCTTTTCATGCAGGACATCCCAGGTTCAATCTCTGGCATCTCCAGTTAAAAGGACCAGGAAGCTGGTGATGTGAAAAGACCTCTGCCTGAGACCCCGGAGAGCTGCTGCCGGTCTGAGTAGACAATACTGACTTTGATGGACCAAGGGTCTGATTCAGTAGAAGGCAGCTTCATGTCGTGTATGAGTGCGTGTGTAGGGCCAAGCTGAAATTTTGTAAATTTGACTATGGGGTTTCAGCTGAAATCAGAAATTTTGGGGAAAGCTGTTGAGCTGAAATGTCACACCTGCCTGCTATTTTTATACTTGTGGGTTTTTTAAACAGGAAGATTCTTTGTGAAAGGATGGTGGTGACACCGGGGGAGACAATTTTGCCTTTGAAATTCATCTCAGTGCTGCTGATTCCATTATTGTGTGGAAGGAAGGGCACAGTCACCCAAAGGCATATGCCAAGTATTCTGCAGATTCAGTATTTCAACTGAAACATGATCATGACATAGGTAGAAATGTTTTGCATGCACTTTTCCCCATCATCATTTTGTGCCACTCTTTCTCCTGACAGTCTCCTTACCAGATCAGTCACATGAGTTATCCCAGCCAATTTCATCTCAGTGCTGCTGATTCCATTATTATGTGGAAGGAAGGGCACTGTCACACAAAGGCATATGCCAAATATTCTGCAGATTCAGTGTTTCAACTAAAACATGATGATGATGTAGGTAGAAATGTTTTACATGCACTTTTCCCCATCATCATTTTGTGCCACTCTTTCTCCTGACCGCTCATGTGTCTCCTTACCAGATCAGTCACATGAGTTATCCCAGCCAATCGGGGATCAACTGTTGAACAAGATGGTGTCAGAGCCTCCTTTCCAGACCAGTCACATGAGTTCTCCTAGCCAATCAGGGATCACCTATTAAACAGGATGGTGTCATGCCCTCCTTTCCAAATAAGTCACATGAGTTATCCTAGCCAATCAGGGATCACCTATTAAACAGGATGGCGTTCACAGCCTCCTTTCCAAATCAGTCAAACAAGTTATCCTAGCCAATCAGGGATCACCTATTGAACAGGATGGTGTCACACCCTCCTTTCCAAATCAGTCACATGAGTTATCCTAGCCAATCAGGGATCACCTATTGAACAGGATGGTGTCACACCCTCCTTTCCAAATCAGTCACATGAGTTATCCCAGCTAATTTGGGGTCACCTATTGAACAGGATGGGGCCACAGTGACTTAGAGGTTAAGATCCTGAACTGTAGACTAGAAGGTCTGTAGGTCAGCAGTTTCAGACCTGAGTGCCGTGGGACGGAGTGAGCTCCTGTCTCTGGCCCCAGCTCCTGCCAAGTTCCAGTTCAAAAGCAAGAAACTGCAAGTAGATAAATACGTACCGCTTCAGTGGGAAGGTAACAGCGTTCCGTGCCACATGACCACAGAAACGTCTTTGGACAGCGCTGGCTCTTCAGCTTGGAAACGGAGATGAGCGCCACCCCCTAGAGTCGGATTCGACTGGCTCTCAAGCAAGGGAAACCTTTACCCTTTACCTTTTTGCTGAACAGGATGGAGTCACAGCCTCCTTTCCAGATCAGTCTCATGAGGTATCCTAGCCAATCAGGGATCACCCATCAAGCAGGACAGGGTCACAGCCAATCAGCTGTGGTGGCTGCATCATTACAGCACTTGAGGGCAGATGCAATCAGTTGAGAATGAGGGCATCTCCTAACTGCATAAATGAACATTTCCACAAGGAGAGTCATGGGAGGGGGGAACCTGTTAGAAATTGGGAATTTAGAGTCTCAAAAGCGCTCCTGACAAACGGTGTCGTTTTGGCCCAGCCTTCGTCGCACAGTCTATCTCTCCTGTCTCGGTGGGTTACCGAGGTCTTGGCAAGAATGGGAGAATATTCTTTTGACTTGAACAAATCTGACCTAGAATTTGTTGAAAGAGCGAGCGGGAGAATAAAATATGGAAAGCCCCAGGTTGGCGTTTTCGACAGAAACGTTTCACCGACTGCGAGGAAATTTGCCGGATGAGCCTTCCTCAAATCTCTGGGATGTCATAAATTCTGTGTGGTGCAGAGATACACCAATCAAGATATGTCAGACTCTCTTACTTTGTTTCCCGGAGATAAATAAATAGGAGAGTTTTGTCTGCGTGTGGGAAGGAAGGGACAGTGCCGCCTGGCTTAGGCCCGGGGACGCTGTCGCTCTGTTCAGACACTGGCCAGTGAGCCAATACACCCCAAGGAGTGGGAAGCGGGACCATACCCCTTTTCCCCAACCACCTACTAAAGGATGTCACGTGACCACTGGATGTGGAGGCCTATCTGCTAGGCGTAGAGAGCCCATTGGTTATATTCTGCTCCGTGAAGGGAGAACGTGTGTGAGTGCCATCAAGCCGCAGCCAATTTACGGGAGACCCCAGCAAGGGGCTTTCAAGGCAAGTGAGAAGCAGAGGCGATTTGCCATTGCCTTCCTCTGCAGAACCTCCCTTGGTGGCCTCTCCTCCAAGTGCTGACCCCGATTAGCTTCTGCAATCTGATGAGATCCAGCTAGGCCATGCCGCCTTCCCTCCAGTTTGGTGTAGTGGTTAGGAGCGCGGACTCTAATCTGGGAGAACCGGGTTTGATTCCCCACTCCTCCACGTGCAGCTGCTGGTGTGACCTTGGGTCAGTCACAAGTTCTCTTCGAGCTGTTCTCTCAGAGCATTCTCAGCCCCACCTGCCTCACAGAGTGTCTGTTGTGGGGAGAGGAAGGGAAAGTGATTGTAAGCCACTCTGAGACTCCAAGTGAAGGGTGGGGTATAAATCCAACTCTTCTTGAGAGCTAGCCAAGTCTTGAGAACAGAAGAACATAAGAACATAAGAGATGCCAATGTTGGATGAGGCCAAAGGCCCATCCAGTCCAACACTCTGTCTCACACAGTGGCCAGAAATACCAGTGCCATCAGGAGGTCCACCAGTGGGGCCAGGACATTAGAAGCCCTCCCACTGTTGACCCCCCCCCCAAGCACCAAGATGACAGAGCATCACTTGCCCTGGCCTTTGGAGCAGAAAACCTCAGCTGGTGCAAAAAGAGAGAGGCGGCGGCGTTCCAGATCCTGAGGCTGCAGACCATTCAAATATGTGGATTAGATCTGAGTTTTGTTAGGGATTTCAGTCTAAAAGCAGAGTTAATGAACACAGCAGAACCCTTGTATTAGCTTTTAAGCACGAAACTTTACTAACAAAGAAGGGTAAACTGGGAAATCCTACGAACAAAACACAGGATGAACATTCCCTATGACTGTACCCCGGGGTCATTTCGTGGATAAAGAGGTGCAGGAGCTCATTAGCATAACTCATTAGCATAACATATTTGCATATGCCACACCCCCTGACATCACCAGAAGCGTGTCAGAAGGCACCAATTGACTGTTTTGGATTCCTAGCTATTGCAGGGGGGGGACGTGCAGATCTGTCCTCGCAGAGGAGGGAGAGCTTGTACCTGAATAAAACTTGGTCTTAAAGGTGCCACTGGACTGTTTTGGACCGGGGGGGGGGCTCTGCAACTTACCTGGCTGCTTCTTGCTCTGACCGAGGGCTGCTGGGAGCCGGGGGTGGGGCTTGTTGCCGCTCCTGTGCGCTCCTGCCGGAAATGACCCCTGACTGTACCCCATCTTGACTCTCTAAAGTCTAAACCACCTGTGCTAGCCCCAGGTGAGGGTCAGAACAAAGAGCAATAGACTTTCTAAGCCTCCACCTCTGGGGCATCTTCTGATCCGATCTATTGGTTCCCCAACTGGAGAATCCCAAACCTAACTAATTATGCAATTTATCACCCTGCTCTGGTGGCAAATGTATGCAGGGTCTGTCATTACGTCTCCAACGAAATAGCTGGGGTATCAGCATGCATCAACAGACACGTCAATTATTCCATGACTTCAGGGAGAGAACTTGCAAGTTCACTTCTTCTTTAGTGCTTGTGCATGAGACGAAATACTATCTGCCCCTCTCAACTCAGCCTGGTGGGTACAATCCACGCATTACCCAACGACGCATTACAATGGACACGGGTCCGAGCTGTGGGCTGCTGCTACCATTTTAGAGGGAAATTTAGCTGTCTAAAAATGTCCACAAGGGCTCAGTCCTGATTGGGTCTGTGCTGCAGGTGATCTAGTTTGCACAGACACACCCCACACACGGAAACTTACCTTTTCAAGAGTCGAAACAGCATTTTTTAAATGGCTACAGTTTCCTCCAAAACGTGTTGGCAGTCACAGGTTTGACCTGTGATCGCTGTAACTTGTAATTTGGCCCATAGCAAGAATGAAATGGACTCAATTCTGAATAAAGATGCCCAGAACCAGGCTGTTAGAAGAAGAAGAAGAGATTGGATTTATACCCCGCCCTTCACTACCCAAAGGTGTCTCAGAGCAGCTTACAAACTCCTTTCCCTTCCCCTCCCCACAACAGACACCCTGTGAGGTAGGTGAGGCTGAGAGAGCTCTTGACAGAAACTGCTCTTTTTCAAGAACAGCTCTTATCAGAAATATGGCTTGCTCAAAGTCATCCAGCCAGGTGCAAATGGAGGAGTGGGGAATCAAACCAAGTTCCCCCAGATTAGAGTCCGCACACTTAACCATGTGCCTTGTTGTTTAGTCATGCCAGCCACATGACCACAGAAATGTCTTCGGACAGCGCTGGCTCTTCGGCTTTGAAACTGAGATGAGCACCGCAACCCTAGAGTCGGATTCGGCTGGCTTTCGAGCAAGGGAACCTTTACCTTTACCTTTTTCTTAACCACTACACCAAACTGGCTCTCTGTTAATGTCTTGAAAAACAATTATTTGAGCTCTGAGTTGGACAGAGGTCAACATTACGGT
The DNA here is from genome assembly GCF_001447785.1 of Gekko japonicus. Lineage (NCBI taxonomy): Eukaryota > Metazoa > Chordata > Lepidosauria > Squamata > Gekkonidae > Gekko > Gekko japonicus. Next base: position 12,426 of record NW_015162077.1, read on the forward strand.
TGTTAAGAGAAGGAGGAGGAGAAGAAGAGATTGGATTTATACCCTGCCCTTCACTCTCTCCCTCTGTTCTCTCCCTCTCTGCGCATGGCCTTCCCTGGAGACACATGTCTCTGCAGGTCTCAGAGTGGTTTATAATCTCCTTTCCCTTCCCGTCCCCACAACAGACACCCTGTAAGGTCGGTGGGGCTGAGAGAGCTCTTTCAAGGACTGTACATGAGGGAACAGCTCTGAGAGAACTTGTTACTGATCCAAGGTCACACCAGCAGCTGCATGTGGCGGAGGAGTGGGGAATCAAACCCAGTTCTCCCAGATTACAGTCCGTGCTCCTAACCACTGGCTTCCCAATTCCCTTTTGCCCAGTTTCCCCCCTGAAATTCAACAATCTGTTTCTTTTCCTCTCTCTCTCTCTCTCTCTCTCTCTCTCTCTCTCTCTCTCTCTCTCTATATACATTTATCTCTCTCTCTCTATCTCTCTCTCACTCTCTCTCTCTCTCTCTCAAAATTTAGAGTCAGTTTTTAGTTTATCAAATTTTGATAAAAATGAAGTTCAAAGGGGGGGGGGAATCTGCAAAACTTCAAAATTTCACTCTGTAGATGCTCGTAACAACACTACTGAATCTCAGCCCCTCAGTGAGCCCCTAAAGTTATTTTCTTCCTCTAGTAATATTGTGGTGGTTGTCGCTGTAGTTAGGATTTATCATCCGTCAGGTTCCAAGATCTCATGTTCGCCGTTGCCATTATTCTCAATATTTGCAATTCCTTACTGTGACATCCATAATCTGCATAGTGTACCACCAAGGATCTTAGAGGGACCTTTTATCCTCGCAACAGAGGCACACAGTGATGACTGAGAGGGAGACCGATCGGCCCAGGTGCAAACCTCCCGTGACCTCTGTCGCTGAATGTGGGCTTGAATCCAAGTTTTCCCACTCTGCCTGACCACTCAGGCTACTAGACTACCAAGTTTTTGGAGTGCACCCACAATTACGGTCAGTCTCGCCCACCACAATTATGCCACTTTTTTAGTTTGCTCCCTGGGAATTCCCAGAACCAAGGCGTATGTGTTACTCTGTTGCTTCAGTTTTTTTAATGCTCATCCCCACCGTGTGCATACAAACCCTGCCCTAAGCTTTGTTGGAGTGAGTGACGCAATGTGCGTGGACATTGGGGGGCGCTACATCACTCTAAGGGTGCATAGGTGTTATCTCCTTGAAGGGGATGCCTCTATTTGTCTTACACCTGGCAGCTGCCCTCTGACTCCTCTCTCTCTCTCTCTCTCTCTCTCTCTCTCTCTCTCTCCCCCCCTCTGTCCTCTCCCTCTCTACACATGGCCTTCCCTGGAGACATATGTCTCTGCAGGTCTCTCCTGTAGAAGCAATGCCCTCATAATCCCACACACGTGATGCCGGACAAGCTGGCCATTTGTGACCGGGAGCGTCCTCTTTAGATTCGTCTCCCCTCTCTCCTTTCGACAGCAACCTGAATGTGAACTGGACCTACTTGAATAAATGTTAAGTCTACCTCTTTTGCAATATGCTTCTTGGGAGATTTATGTCCTGCGCTCCGTATCACGCTTCTATGACTGGGTCCACTCTGCTATATTAACCAAATATCCCGATAAATTTAAGATTGGGGGGGTATTTTTTGCATGTGTGTGCGTGTCCATGCCTGGAAGTCATAATAACCCCTGGGAATTTATTTATTTGTTCCATTTATACCCCACCCTTCCAGCCGAAGCAGGCTCAGGTGTATACAATCATAGCATGCTGGAATTGGAAGGGATCTTGTAGGTCATCTAGTCCAGCCCCCTGCATCCTGCAGGAGCATAGCCGAAAGATAGCCCTACAACATACCCGAAAGATGGTTTTCCAGCCTCCGCTTGAAAACGTCCAGCATGGAGGCATGGAGGACTTTCAGAGAAGTGGCTTGATAGCCTGCCTCGGCCTCCCAGCCTGGGTATTCTTTTTGTCTGCCATCCAAATACTTGGGCTTCACCACCATCACTACCAGCATTACCAACTATTATCATTATTACCATCAACAGGGCTTTTTTTGTTGAAAAAGCCCAGCAGGAACTCATTAGCATAATAGGCCACACCAAACAGCAGAAACTCATTAGCATATTAGGCCACACCTTGACAACACAGCTCATTAGCATATTAGGCCACACCCATGCCTTCCTTTGGCTTGCCCGGGCAAGCCAGCCCTTGGACAGGCTGGGGAAGGCACGGGGAGGCATTTAAATGCCTCCCCGATCCTTCCAGGGGCCCCCCTTGCCTGCCCGCCTCGAAGTTGCCGGGGGGGTCGCTCTCCAGGCCTTCCCTCTGTAGCCAGGCACACAGAGGTTTTGGCTGTAGAGGGCGTGGCCAACTCTGAAGCCAGCCGGAACTCCGTTCCTGTGCGTTCCTGCCCAAAAATAGCCCTGACCATCAATCTAACTACAGTAGAAGCCTGGTGCCTGGTCTATTACTGATAGCCTGTGCTCCACGACCGAAACCGAGAATGACCGACGAGCTGAATATCAAGTGAATTTACTGAATGTACGAGGCCATCTTTTGCTATTATAAGTTAACTGCCAGCACGTTAATACAATGGAAGTTGGCTTTAGTGAATTGTTAATGGATTGTTTGAGGGATTGTTTTCAGATGCCACAATATTTATTGTTATCGTGCCTTTGTTACGCGAGCCGCCCTGAGCCCGCCATGGCGGAGAGGGCGGGGTACAAATTTAAATAAATTAAATAAATAAATAAATAAATATGAACATACAGTAGCCCCTTAGCAGCCAACAAGGTTTTTGGGGTACGAGCTCCCTTCATCAGATACGAATTCGAATGGAAATCTCTGAATTCTTATATCCCAGTCAGAAGTTGGGAGAGGCGTTGCAAAGAAGGAAGTCGGGATGCAGTGGTACACTGCACATTTGGCCAGCAGGTTCTAAAATTCTCTTGACAACAGTGGCGTGATCTCCTGCGCAAGTGGTCACCCGGTGCCCCCACCCCGGTTTTGGTTTAATCCGAGTTTTAAACTCTAAGTGAGTTTGGTGTACTTAAATGGCCTCCACATTCACCAGCATTCTGTCGGTTTCATTCTCAGCCAGTCAGCCTAACTAAGTCTATGATCGTGACGCTGAGTAGCCATTAATTCTCATTTCTTTCCGCTATTCCACAGCTCGGGTTTATAAGCTCTCCGATATATAAAAAAGAGAGAGAAAGATCTCCCCAAAGTTACCTTGGCGACTCATACGTTAGCCAAGCTGACAGATTTATGACAGTTACATATATAAATATTTATATGCTGCGGCAATGCAATTTTTTAAGGGCAGATATATACCCTCGCAGGCTGACTCTTAAACAAGACTTCACGTGTCACATACACACACATACACACATATGCATGCAGCCATCTTATGACAGCGGCACTGTGGCAACTGGACCGACGCAAACCTGTTCCCTGGAAAGGATGGAGGGAGGCATTTAGCCATGCCCAGACACTCGAAGAAGTGTTCTGCACTCTTTGTAAAAGGATTCGGCAATTCGTTTTCAGGGGTCCCTTGTCTGCTCACCTCCTCCTATTGGTCCTCCAAGGTGCCGTGATCCAATCCAGTTGACCATGCGGTGTTGTGAAGTTGCCGTGCTCACCGTTGCCCTGTGTGCATGACAAATGGATATACATAGGCAACGAGCATAGAGCAGGAACAGGAATGAGCACACAAGTCCTTCCTCCTACTCGTATCCAAGCATACCGATCCCACCCACTGTGTGATACAGAGTGTTGGACTGGATGGGCCTTTGGCCTGATCCAACATTGGCATCTCTCATGTTCTTATGTTCACCCCCTACAATTCAGTTTCTCCTAACTGAATTGAACACAGCTGAGAATCTGTTAGTTGTTGTTATTTTCCTTCATTGATGCATCACTGATTGATGAGGGGTAGGCACCGTGCCTATAGTCCTCTGCAAATGTTATGCCGGTATTCCTTTCACATGACGTGGGAGCCCGCGGGTCCCCACATTGAATCCCCAATACACACAAATGTCAGATCATGTTCACCTTTCGTGTACCTATACAAGTGTGGAAAATCCACATGCTGCCCACTTCATAGATAGCTGGCCGGCTTCCACGTTGCATGAAGAGAACCAGAGTGACATTTACAGAAGGCACAGGAGTGGACAGTGCCACCATACTTGGTTCTGCTCCCACTGTATCATTATCATCGAATTGGGACCTCCAGGGTCATCCAACCCCCTGCACAAGGCAAGAAATTCACAAATACCTCCCCCACACACACACACAGTGACCCCTGCTCCATGCCCAGAAGATGACAAAAAAACCCTCCAGGATCCCTGGCCAAACTGGCCTGGAGAAAAATAGCTTCCTGACCCCAAAGCGGTGATCGGCATTTCCCTCGGTTTTTTAAGAAAGGGCCACAAGAACTAAGCACTGAGGCAACCCTCCCTGCCCTCCCTCTCATGTTCTGCCTAAGTTCACACAATCCACATTGCTGTCTTCTGGCCATCTCGCCTCTGCTTGGAAACCTCCCAAGAAGGAGATGTTGGGGGGTTGAAAGGGGCACCTTCTCTGTGTTGGAAATGTGTTTTTCTGTTTGCCCTCTTTTTTCCCCCACCCATGTTACAGATTCAATAGCGATTTGATTCAGTCTGATCCAAGGATTTCATGTCTCCTTCTGCCCTGAAGCTACCGTGTCTCTCTTGCTGCAGGGCATTAGCATTTGTTATTTGAGGGGGGTGTCACACAGTCCACAAATGTAAGATGAATTTGAACATAACATAAGAACATAAGAGAAGCCAATGTTGGATCAGGTCAATGGTCCATCTAGTCCAACACTCTGTGTCACACAGTGGCCAAAAATACCAGGTGCCCTTAGGAGGTCCAGCAGTGGGGCCAGGACACTAGAAGCCCCTCCCACTGTTGCACCCTACCCCCCACCCCAAAGCACCAAGAATACAGAGCATCCCTTGCCCCAGACTGAGAGTTCTTGTCTATACCTTGCGGCTAATAGCCACTGATGGATCTCAGCTCCATATGCAGCAGGACGCAGCACGGCCGGAGCCAATCGGACAGAGGCCAGTGCAGCAGTCGTCGCACAGTCATGGACTGTGGAGCCAACCCAGGAGCCACTGTGGAGCCGCGCCGAGATAGAACCCACCACGAAGCCGCAGGAAGAAGAAAAGAACAAGCCAGCTGGGTGCTTGGTAGGCACTCACCTTCCTCATATACAGGGGTCTTGTTGTAGAAAAAGAGCTGCCAGAGCTCATTAGCATAACTCATTAGCATAACTTATTTGCATATGCCACGCCCCCTGACATCACCGGAAGTGACAGAAGGCCACACCCCCTGACATCACCGGAAGTGTGTCAGAAGGCCCGGCTACTTACCCTCCTGCTTCATCCTCATTCCCAAACGGAATGAGGATCGAAGCAGAGGGCGGGGTAAAGAAGGGGCGGGGCTTCACCACGTGACCGCCCCACCCCCTAGAGGTTCTCTTCCGGAGCTCCATACCTGAGAGCTCCCCCCCGACTAGAGCCCTGAAGATAAATGAAATGAAGGGATCACTGCAAAAGCATCTTTATATGTTTGTGCATACCAACAGTATTACAGGGATCAGATGTGGAAGAAAAATCATACAGTCAAAATGGAAGCCGATGAAAATCATGCAAAACAATGCCAACGGGGGGGGGGGGACCAATGTGAATCAAGGTCTCAGGCATCTTATTTTATTTTATTTATTTCATTTGTTAGATTTTTATCCTGCCCGCCCTGCCGTAGCAGGCTCAGGGTCATACATATAAATATATACGATTAAAACTCCAAAGTATGCTAAGAACAGAATTGAGTTAAAATCACATTATATAAAACCATAACTACACAGAACATAGATGTAATAAAAGACGGCGGCGTTTCCTCAGCATTTGAATGGTCGCCTACCCCTTTTTCCAGGCTCCTGCCAGGCCGTTGGTCGTCAGGTTGGTAATGATGTTGGTGTTCGGGCCGGGGCCATGACGTTAAAGGCCACACCCTATTTGAAAGCCCGGTGGAAGAGCTCTGTTTCACAGGCCCTGCGGAACTGCGAAAGGTTCCGCGGGGCCCTAATGTCTTCCCTACAAGGGCTCGATTGGAGTCCCGTGGCATGTTAGAGCCCAATAAGCTTTTGGTGGTACGAGCACGGGGCTCCCTTCATCAGATACGAGTGGGAATGGAGAACCCTGAGCCCTTAGATCCCGGTCGGAAGGTGAGAGGGTTTGTTGCCAATAGGGCTGCCAAATGCCCCCGGGGGGCAGAATTCCCCCCGGTTTTGAGCCCCGATTCCTGCTCCCGCGGAATCGGGGTCCGGGGGAAACCCCACCCCCGCGTCCACATCACCCGGAAGTGACATCGGACGCTGGGGGCGGAGCCACGCCATTTGAGGGGAAAACAAAGAGTTTCCCCCTCAAATGGCGTGGCTCCGCCCCCAGCGTGTGACGTCACTTCCGGGTGACGCGGACGCAGCGCGCGCACGAGGAGGACACCGGCCGGGAGCCCCCCGCTCCTGGCCAATTTCGATTTGGCAACCCTAGTTGCCAAGAAGGGGGAGTCAGGATGCCAAGATACAAAGCAAAAATGTGATCCGCTTGTTTAGAGCAGGGGAGAAATGCTTTGCGGTCTCCATTCCTACTTGTTTCTAACAAAGGGAACTCTGACAATTGAAAGCTCATACCCCGAAAGTCCTGTTGGTCTCTAAGGTGCGAACGGACTCAAATCTAGCTCTTGTACTGCAGACCAACACGACTACCCCCGTGACACTATCTTCTTTGCAAGGAAAGGCTTTCGACATTAAGAAAGAGCAAGGCCACTGAAAGAGAGACACGTGCAGGCCCTTATTTCCCTACCAACTGTTATCCCGTTTTCCCGGCTCTGCCCGAGGACGGATGACCACAGCAACTGCTTGCCCTATCAATTCCTTTGATGAGATCAGCTGTTTTATTGTCTGCCGAAATAGATGGGGATGGTGCCAAGTCCGACGGGGAGGCAGTGGGGGTCATTTATATGTAAACGAGGGGAGCGATTTATGCATTCCCAAGGCCCCAGAGTTGCTTTATCAGCAGCCATTAACCCGAGGCATGTAGGCAAAAGTACATGACCCATGCGCCGAGCTATCCCTTTCTTCCTTTGTGTGAACGCCTAAGTGTAAAATCAATTGTTCCTAATTTTGGCAGGGCGTCTTTTAAGGTTTTAAAAATTGAATGGACAAGATAGACTCTTCCCTTCTGCGCGGCCGGTGGTGCCACATTTTATTTACTGATTTCGCTCTCTCTGCCCCCCCCCCCCCCCCGTTCTTTCCTGCCCGGCTGCCTCTTTATGGGCATCTCAGTTTCTCGGTGTTTACGCTGGTTTGACTGCATCTGTTAATAAAACATTACAAGGAAGTTGCGGGGGGAGATGATGGATTAAAAACCTCAGCCGTGGCATGGAAATGCTTCTCTCTTTACACCGCTTCCACTTGACTTCCGCTCGTCTACTTGTAGATTCCAGGTTTTAGCGAGGAAATGAGGGGAGAAAGACTGCAAAGGTCCCTAAATGTTTAACTCAAACTTCATATTGATTTTTGTGCAGTAGTTATTGTGTCCAACTAGAATGGAGAGTAAAGGTAAAAGTTTCCCTCGCTCAAAAGCTAGTCGAATCTGACTCTAGGGGGTCATGTTCATCTCCATTTCCAAGCTGAAGAGCCGGCACTGTCCAAAGACATTCCCATGGTCATGTGGCCGGCATGACTAAATGCCGAGGCGCACGGAACGCTGTTACCTTCCCACCGAAGCGGTACCTATTTATCTATTTGCAGTTTCTTACTTTTGAACTGCTAGGTTGGCAGGAGCTGAAACCAGAGACGGGAGCTCACTCCGTCATGCAGCACTCGGGTCTCAAACTGCCAAACTACAGACGTTCTGGTCTGCAGCTCAGCATCTTAACCTCTGAGCCACTGTGGCCCTTCATAGAATGGGGAGACTCGTTTTCAAATCCCATCTCAGCCATGAGAGCTCATTGGGTGACCCCGGGCCAGATTCTGTATCAGCCTAGCCTACTGTTCCGGGTTTCTGTGAGGATAAAATGCTTCCCTGAATTCCTTGGAGGACGGGTGGGATAGAAACATAACAGATGGAAACCACAGAGCAGAGTTTCAGTCCAGCGGCACCTTTAAGATCAACAAAGTTTTATCCAAATGGAAAATGTGGTCGACTAATGTGGTTCAGATTTCAGCTGTGATCTCAATCCATTTGGCTTGGTTGGAAGTCTGAGAGCCAGTGTGGTGTAGTGGTTAAGAGTGGTGGACTCAAACCTGGAGGTCCAGCTTTGATACCCTGCTTCTCCTCCACATGAAGCCTGCTAAGTGACCCTGGGCCAGTCACGGTTCTCTCCAAACTCTCTCAGCCCCGCCAACCTCACTAGGTGCCTGTTGTGAAGAGAGGAAGGGAAGGCAATTGTGAGGCACTTTGAGACTTCATAAGGTAGAGGGAAAGTGGGGTACAAAACCCAATTCTTCTGCTTCCTGCCTCTCCAGGATATGAGGGGGGTTACGCTATTCACCCTCAATAAAAATGGTAGAGATTTATTTATTTATTTTGAGAATTTCTTGTTTAAATAATAAATCGTAAAATAACCCTTTGGCTTTTATCTATAAGATGTTAGGAAAGGGATGAAATTCATCCAACAGATATTCTCTGTCTTCTTGGGGCTTGGAGGGGGGGCAACAGTGGAGAGGGGCTTCTAGTGTCGTGGCCCCACTGCTGGACCTCCTGATGGCACCTGGTATTTTTGGCCACTGTGTGACACAGAGTGTTGGACTGGATGGGCCATTGGCCTGATCCAACATTGGCGTCTCTTGTGTTCTTATGTTCTCTTTCTCTCTCTCTCTGTACGTGGGGCCCTTAATATACCATCCCTTCAGCTATGTTTATCAAAGGCAGTAAGGGGTGGGGGGTTTGCCTGCACATGTTTCGTCGTCATTGTGAAGAATAAGCAGAAGTGAGGACAATCCTCTAGGAATTTACTGTAGCTCAGTAATGGATTTTGCTTGTTTTTTTGCCTCGGTTATAAAATGTCTTGTAAAAAAATAATGTCCCCGATGCATACTGTGCAGAAATTAATGGTGAATTGGAGCAAAATTATTCTGGCTGTTATGCATTGGAGGGGGGGGGGAAATCCCAGTGACATGAGATCAAAACATTACATAAATGTGTGCGCTACATTCTCCCTCCACCTTCTCCTCCTTCCCGTCTTCCCAAGAGCTCCACGTCTTTTCACAGCATTCTTTATTGTTTAAAAAAATTGGCTACGTAATCTGGAAGTGAGTAGGGGAATGCTTTAGAATCATTAAAAGATACACAATCCCACTGAAGGGTATACCAAAAGGCACAATACCGTCAAAAGTCATTCTGCGTCAACTGCCATTGAAGTGAATGGGAGAGGCAGAGCACTTCTGCACCTGTCATTCATTCCAGTGGACCTTCTATAGAAGGATTCCATGCTGGATTGTACTAATGAAGGCGACCGTTATGGATTTCACACTGTGAGGTTAGCCAAAAGCTTAATTTCCTTGAAATCCTGTTTTAGTGTCAGGACTGGTTGAAGACCAACAAAGTTTTATTCATGGTATATTTTATTTACGGTATGTTTTGTGTGGTGTTGGTCTTGAAGGTGCCACTGGACTCAAACTTAGTACTTAAGGAAGAAGAAGAAGAGAAGAAGAGATTGGATTTATAACCCACCCTTCACTACCCAAAGGAGTCTCAGTGCGGCTTACAAACTCCTTTCCCTTCCCATCCCCACAACAGATACCCTGTGAGGTAGGTGGGGCTGAGAGAGCTCCGACAGAAACTGCTCTTTTTCAAGGACAGCTCTGACAGAACTGTGGCTTGCCCAAGGTCAACCAGCAGCTGCAAGTGGAGGCGTGGGAAATCAAATCCAGTTCTTCCAGATTACAGTCCACGCACTTAACCACTGCACCAAACTGGAGCTGTCCCTCATCTGCATAGCCTGTGGCTGATTTCGCACTAGTGCTGCCTCCCTGTTGCGCTGCCGTTTGCCCCGGTTCTATTGGTCAATTTCACACCCGAAGCCACGTGGCTGATTTTGACCCACGGCTTTGTCCAATTTCCTCCGCAGTTTCGTTGATCCTCAAAAAAACAGGATCACAAAACTGCGGGGGAAATCAGGCGAAGCCGTGGGTTAAAATCAGCCGTGCAGCTTCGGGTGTGAAATTGACCAATAGAACTGGGGCAAACGGCGGTGCAACAGCGAGGCAACTCTAGTTCTCAAAATCAGCCTGTTTCTCCTAAGTGAATTGAACACAGCTGAGAATCTGTTAGTTGTTGTTATTTTCCTTCATTGATGCATCACTGATTGATGAGGGTGGAGCTGTGACTCAGTGGTGGAGGCCCCAGGTTCAATCCTCGGCATCTCCAGTTAAGGATCAGGTAGGAGGCTGATGTGGGGGACCTCTGTATGAGACCCTGGAGAGCTGCTGCCAGTCTGAGTAGACAGTATTGAACTCGCTGAGCGGATGTTCTGATTCAGTAGAAGGCAGCTTTATGCGTGTGTTCCGTGTGGCCCAACAGAAAACACTTCTGATGTTCCCCGACTATTTCTGCTTGGCTATGTCCCTCAATTAACAAACAAGGGGGCTAGCAGTATGACAATCGTGCTACATACAAGAATACTGCAATAGTGCAACCAATACAAAATACTGTATAACCAATGACAGAATAATCATTCCATAATATTTAATCTATTTTTTCAATGTAGATGCCGCGAGATGAACATGCAAGACGTCATGAAGAAGTGAAGGACGAACTTCCCCGGAGTAACCGTTTCGTTTTGATATTTCTTTTTCACACAAACATCAATTCTGCTTCAGCAAACTCATACAACTTCCCAAAAGGACCTCTCTGATTCCTAACAGCTTCAGAATAGCTTATAACCGGCACATAGCCTATGTATCAAGTCGGGCTGAATTGATGTTTGTATGAAAAAGAAATATCGAAACGAAACGGCTACCCCGGGGAAGTTCGTCCTTCACTTCTTCATGACGTCTTGCATGTTCATCTCGCGGCGTCTACATTGAAAAAAGAATTAGATTAAATATTATGGAATGATTATTCTGTCATTGGTTATACAGTATTTTGTATTGGTTGCACTATTGCAGTATTCTTGTATGTAGCATGGCTATGTCCCTCTGCTGTGCATGTAAAGCATATCCCGGGCACAGGCAAGTCTGCCTCCCTTCTTTTACTTAGCCACTTTGAAAAATGTATACAATCTGGGGATGTGTTCCACTTTCTACCCTTTGCTTAAGTGATCCTATAGGAAAGGTTTTTCCCTGCCCGCGGGTTACCCGAGTCCTCCTCTGGAGATTCAGGGGAGCTGCGCGGCCCACATTAGGTTCAAGTTTATATTGTGAAATTAAAGTGCCGAAAGGAATATATTTTTTTCTTCTTTTTTTTGCTGGCGCTAGTAAAGCAGAGAGTTATGGAGAGGATGGGCAGTTTTTCGCAGCCTGAGAGAGAAAATTCCTTGTAGGACACTGAGGCAGAAGTAGAGCAGAATCTGTTAGTTGTTATTTTCCTTCATTGATGCATCACTGATTGATGAGGGTGGTTCAATCCTCGGCATCTCCAGTTAAGGATCAGGTTGGAGGCTGATGTGGGGGACCTCTGTATATCCCAAAGAAGACTTTTCTGTTATTGTCAAAAAAACCCAAAAGCATACTTTTAAAAAGAGGACCGTTGAAAAGCACCTCTGGGTTCTTGGTTTTTCCCAGCCTGCTCTTCACAACTCCCTTAAAATGGCATCCCTTTTTTGTTTGAATCCTGGATTCTAGAAGAAACTGCCCTGAAGTTTATGGATTACGGAGTCCTTGGACTTCTTGAAACAGTGACTTTCAACACCACCTCTCTATCTGAAGGACAATTAACATGCAGAATTTAGACACAATGCGTAGAAACACTGTTCATACAGCGGCTCCCTGAAGGTTCGCCCTCATCGGAGCCATTTTCAGCCCGAAAATCGAACCCCACGAAAATTCAGCCCAGGCCTGCTAAAAGCTTTGTCTGCCCGTCTGTCTATCTCAAGCAGCTCTTTATTTAATTGGCAGTCCCCATGTAAATGAATCAGGCTTTGATAAGCGCATCTAATGACATTACTGTGCTAATACAGTGATCCGGTTAGCTGCTATGAAGGAGACCTATTCCACCAAATTGAGTTTAGGGAGAGGGGAAAAAAGACAGCCGAGTGAGGGACGTGAAAGAGATTTATAAAGTTTGCCAAAAAAAAAAAAAAAGTAGGAAGAAAAGTGGACAAAGATAACTTTTTCTCCCTCCGCTGTAATACAAGGACTGAAGGTGATGGCTTGTAGGTTCAGGACACATGGAAGTCTTTGCCCCAAAATCTAGGGAGGCTTGGTCAACCAAGATCCATTAACCATTCATTTTACTATTTTAAAATACTTATTTATTTAAAGTATTAAAAATATCCTCTCTGTCAAGAGAGAGAATCTGTCTTCTAAAACCAACCATGGAGGATTCCAAAGAAAAGGAGCCACCACCAAGAAGACTATGGTTCTAGCCAGTTATGCTCCCCCCCAGGAGGGTATCTCAAACAGGTGGTGTAGTGCACATCTAAATGAGTGGGCAGGACTATATAGGGAGTGGTGATCCTTCACATACAGGACCCCAGGTTGCGAAGGGCCATGAATTGCACCCAGAAAAGTAAACAGCCAATACTGCTTCTCTCTTTCAGCCAACATCAGCCAGGAAGAGAGCCAGTTTGGTGTAGTGGTTAACTGCGCGGACTCTAATCTGGGAGAACCGGGTTTGATTCCCCACTCCTCCACTTGCACCTGGCTGGATGACCTTGAGCAAGCCGTAGTTCTGTCAGAGCTGTTCTTGAAAAAGAGCAGTTTCTGCCAGAGCTCTCTCAGCCCCACCGACCTCACAGGGTGTCTGTTGCGGGGAAGGGAAGGGAAAGGAGATCGTAAGCCGCTCTGAGACTCCTTTGGGTAGTGAAGGGTGGGGTGTAAATCCAATCTCTTCTTCTTCTGCTACTGCATTCTGCACCAGCTGATCTTTATACCCAGGACTCATTAAATGTCGTATGCAGATTCCCTGTACATCACCAGTAACAGAGAATACACTGTACCATGTGAGGGGGGAAAAAAAAAAAGGAACCAAAGGGGTTGGGATTAGACAGATTCATGGAAGATAGGTCTATTAGTGGCTACTAGGCATGGTAACTAAAGAGAATGCCCACGTTCAGAGGCACTAAGCCTCAGAATCCCAGAGCCAGGAGGAAACATCCGGGGAAGGCCTTGGTCACTATGCTCTGTTGTTGGCCCTCCAGAGGAACTGGTTGGCCATCATATAAGTCAGGATGCTGGACCAGGTGGACCACTGGTCTGATCCAGCAGGGCTCTTCTGATGTTCTTATCAGGGAAGGCCTCGGCCTCCATGCCCTGTTGTTGGCCCTTCAGAGGAACTGGTTCACCACTCTTTGAGTTGGGATATTGGGCTGGATGAACCACTGGTCTGATCCAGCAGGGCTCTTCTGATATTCTTATCAGGGGAAGGCCTTTGTCTCTATGCCCCGTTGCTGAACATCCAGAGGAACTGGTTGGCCACTGTGTGAGACAGGGTGCTGGACTAGATGGACCACTGGTCTGATCCAGCAAGGCTCTTCTGATGTTCTTCTTATGTAAGTCCCCTGTTTTCATCAGGGGAAGGCCTTTGTCTCTATGCCCCGTTGCTGAACATCCAGAGGAACTGGTTGGCCACTGTGTGAGACAGGGTGCTGGACTAGATGGACCACTGGTCTGATCCAGCAGGGCCCTTCTGATGTTCTTCTTATGTAAGTCAGTCCTGATCAGACCATTTCAATTTAGCACCCGTGATTGGAAATGATTGAAAAGAATCAAAAAGAAACCTGTTCAAAGTAACCTTGGACCGGCAGTTATTTTAACAGCCACAAACTGCTCTCTTGCCTCCTTTTTTTTTTTAATCCACAGCCAACTCTTCAGAAACACAATAAAAAAAGAGAGTGGAGCAAGGTGAAACCCTTTCTTTTTAAAAAAGGGAGCATCAAAAGCTTGAATTCCTAGATTTAGAAGAAAAAGGGGGTAAAAATAACACTGCCTTTCAACTATAACAGGCTCCGTTCCTTTCCTTTCAGCACAGTGCGGTGGTGTCCACCGAAATCCATGTCTCCGTTGCATCTCGAATGTCCTCAGCTGAACTTTGCAGCTGTCTGGAAAAGGCAAGAAGATGGGTCAATAATTTTTAGCTTTTGGATAGCTCAGCTGTATCTCTGGTTTGAGAAGCGGTGGAAGACCAGCTCATCAGGAAATGCTGGCCGGGGTGGAAGGCTCCTTTCTTTCGCCTCCTTCCCACCCCCTGTCTCCTCATCTTTCCTGCGGGGAATATTAACAGCTCGTAGCAACAAATTAAACCTGCAGTTTCTCCCCTTCAGGGTGTGTTACATGAGGCTTGGGGGGGGGGGAAGGTCTTTCGGGGATAATAGTGACTTCGCTGTGATGTGTGTTTTGACATGGAGCCCTGAGTTCAAGTCCCGCTTCTGCCTTTTGCTTCTGCCTTTAGCAACCCTTTGATGCAGTTACTTTCCTGTCCCTTTCTGTTTAAGGACATCAGAAGAGCCCTGCTGGATCAGACCAATGGCCCATTTGCTCCAGCATCCTGTCTCACACAGTGGCCAACCAGTTCCTCTGGATGGCCAACAGCAGGGCATAGAGGCCAAGGCCTTCCCCTGATAAGAATATCAGAAGAGCCCTGCTGGATCAGACCAGTGGTCCCTCTAGTCCAGCATCCTGTCTCACACAGTGGCCAGCCAGTTCCTCTGGACGGCCAACAGCAGGGCATGGAGGCTGAGGCCTTCATAAGAACATCAGAAGAGCCTTGCTGGATCAGACCAGTGGTCCATCTGGTCCAGCATCCTGTCTCACACAGGGGCCAACCAGTTCGTCTGGAGGGCCATCAACAGGGCATGGAGGCTGAGGCCTTCATAAGAACATCAGGAGAGTCCTGCTGGATCAGACCAGTGGTCCATTTGGTCCAGCATCCTGCCTCACACAGGGGCCAACCAGTTCCTCTGGATGGCCAACAGCAGGACAGAGAGGCAGAGGCCTTCCCCTGATGTTGTCTCCTGGCCCTGGGATTCAGAAGTTTAGTGCCTCTGAATTTGGAGGTTCCCCATAGTCACCATGGCTAGTAGCCATGGATAGACTTGTCCTCCGTGAATCTATCTAATCCCCTTTTAAATCTGTTGATTCCCATGGCCATCACTACATTCCCTGGCAGCAAATTCCACATTTTAATCACTCTTTGTGCAGAGTAGTATTTCCTTTTGCCCCTCCTGAGCCTACTGCCCATCAGCTTCATTGGGTGCCCTCAAGTTCTAGTCTTTCGGGAGAGAGAGGGAAAAGTTCTCTTGGTCAATTCTCTCCACTCCATTCATAATTTGATCCACCTCTGTCATGTCCTCCCTTAGTCATCTCTTTTCGACACTGAAAAATCCCAAACTCTTCAGCCTTTCCTCATAGGGAAGGTAGACCAAAAACATTCAAGTGGGTTTTGGCATTGTTTTCATTTTAGCATTGTTTTAACTGTTTTAATTGTAACTCTATGTGTTATTTTATGTAAGCCACCCTGAACCGTTCTTGCCTGGGAGGGCAAGGTAGAAATGTGAAGAAAGAAAGAAGCTTAGAGGGAACACTGGCCTCATCCCCTTGTAGCTTCGGATTTATTTACAGGTGCCAGCAACAAAGGCATCAGCTCGGCTTTCAAGTCTGCCACTCAGAGAGAGAGAGAGAGAGAGAGAGAGAGAGAGAGAGAGAGAGAGAGAGAGAGAGAGAGAGAGAGAAAGAAAGAAAGAAAGAAAGAAAGAAAGAAAGAAAGAAAGAAAGAAAGAAAGAGAGAGAGAGAGAGGGAGGGAGGGAGGGAGGGAGGGAGGGAAGGAAAAGAGAGAGAGAGAGAGAGAGAGAGAGAGAGAGAAAGAAAGAAAGAAAGAAAGAAAGAAAGAAAGAAAGAAAGAAAGAAAGAAAGAAAGAAAGGGAGAGAGGGAGGGAGGGAGGGAGGGAGGGAAGGAAGGAAGGAAGGAAGGAAGGAAGGAAGGAAGGAAGGAAGGAAG
>NW_015162077.1:29835-35655 GCF_001447785.1 Gekko japonicus
TGACAGTCAGAGTGGTGCCACAGTGGAATCAGCTGCCTAGGGACGTGGTGGTGCGCTCCCCCTCCCTGGCAGTCTTCAAGCTGCAGCTGGACAAACACTTGTCAGGGATGCTCTAGGCTGATCCTGCATTGGGCAGAAGGTTGGACTAAATGGCCCCTTCGAACTCTCTGATTCTATGACTGTATGAAACACGGGATGCTGGACTTGACAGACCCACTGGTCTGATCCAGCCGATTAGTTCCAGCAATGTAGGTCTGGTCTGATCCGGCAGCTTATGTTCTTATGATGTAGATGGCGCCATTGCTATTAGGAAAGAGAGTGATTCCAATGGCTGTAATCAGCAGTGATGCTGCAGAGACTCCTTGGGAGTGGCTGAAGAGGAGGAGAGAAGAACTTCAGAAGAGCCCTGCTGGATCGGACCAATGGTCCATCTGGTCCAGCAGCCTGTGTCACACAGGGGCCAGCCAGTAGCTCTGGAGGGCCAACAACAGGACAGGCCTTCATAAGAACATCAGAAGAGCCCTGCTGGATCAGACCAGTGGTCCATCCAGCCCAGCAGCCTGTCTCACACAGGGGCCAACCAGTTTCTCTGGAGAGCTGACAACAGGGCATGGAGTCTGAGGCCTTCATAAGAACATCAGAAGAGCCTTGCTGGATCAGACCAGTGGTCCATCTGGTCCAGCATCCTGTCTCAAACAGGGGCCAGCCAGTTCCTCTGGAGAGCCGACAACAGGACAGGCCTTCATAAGAAAATCAGAAGAGCCCTGCTGGATCAGACCAATGGTCCATCTGGTCCAGCATCCTGTCTCACACAGGGGCCAGTTTGCCCAGCAGGAGCAAATACAGGTATGTCAAAGCCGTGCTCTTGCCAAGGCCTCATCCCATGCTCCCTCTAAGCTGTGGAGTCTTGTGAGCAAAAATTCTACTTTGTGAGCTTCTGGCATTCAAGTTGTGAGCGAGCGATTTGGCCGCTGCATCAGTTAGTTTGCTCTGAAGCTGAGACAAAAATGCGTGAGCTGGAAGCTAAAAAACATTGAGCTAGCTCACACTCACTCAGCTTAGAGGGAACACTGGCCTCATCCCCTTGTAGCTTCGGATTTATTTACAGGTGCCAGCAACAAAGGCATCAGCTCGGCTTTCAAGTCTGCCACTCATTTGTTGAAACCACTTGCAGACTGTCTTTTCAGGTCATGAGGCAGCTCCCAGCAACACCAACCATAAAACAACATCAGTTGTCATAGAATCACCGAATGTTAGAGTTGGAAGGTACCTTGCTGGTCATCTAGTCCAACCCCCTGCACCCTGCAGGAGCATAGCTGAAAGACAGCCCTACAACATACCCAAAAGATGGTCGCCCAGCCTCCGCTTGAAAATGTCCTGCGAAGGAGCATCCACCACCTCCCGAGGCAGACTGTCACACTGCTCAACCACTCTTACAGTTAGGAAGTTTCTTCTGATATTCAACCGGTATCGACTCCCTTGTAATTTCCACCCAATAGATCTAGTCTTGTGATCCAGAGCAAGAGAGAATAGATCTGCTCCATCTTCTACATGACAGCCCTTCAAATATTTGAAGACTGCAATCATGTCCCCTCTAAGCCTTCTCTTTCCTAGGCTAAACATACCCAACTCTTTCAGCCTTTCCTCATAAGACTGGAATTACAACCGTCTCACCATCCTGTTTGCCCTCTTCTGTACAAGATGGTTCATTATTGCAGTGGGACTTATGTAGAAGGACTTTTTGGGGGTGGGTTCACATGTCTGGTGTTGTTCAAGAGAACAGCTGGCTGAAATTTTTTAAATGAATTAATAAGAAGAAGAGAAGGAGAAGAGGTTGGGTTTATACCCTGCCCTTCACTACCCGAAGGAGTCTCAGAGCGGCTGACAAACTCCCTTCCCTTCCCCTCCCCACAACAGACACCCTGTGAGGTAGGTGGGACCGAGAGAGCTCTTTCGAGAACTGCTTCTGAGAGAACAGCTCTGAAAGAACCTGTGACTAACCCAAGGACGCCCAGCAGCTGCATGTGGAGGAGAGGGGTCTCAAACCTGGTTCTCCCGGATCAGAGCCCGTGCTCCTAACCACTATAGCAAACCCTGCCCTCATTTCCAGGGTCTCTGTGTAATCAGCCAGTATTTCTGTCTTCAGAATCCTCATTTGTTGGCTTCCCTTTCATTCTCTTTTTCTCCTGCATTAATATCAGGAGTATCCCCTTCCCCTTGAAAGCCAGAATTATCAGGCTGCAGAATCTCTTTCATATCTCTTGGGAAAAAAATATATTTCCAGAGCAGGGCGTACGCGCGCCTTGATCTCTTGCTTAAGATAATGTCATACCTGAGAAATATTTCTCTTGATCATCGCAAAGGGAGAAGGGGGTCCATTTAAGTAAGATTACAAAGTCATGCTAATGAGACGGGGGTCTCCTTTGAAGTGAAAACAATTGATGTCATCTCCGTGGTCATTTCTGACTGAGGGTGACTGGCTCTTGATTAATAAATGAAATTGAGCCCCCGAACGGCAACTTTCATCTTCAAAGAGGCTCATCGGCATTTATCCAATCCACGCCACTCCATCACAAGGAGGAAGGGAAGCGCGCAACTGGTGAGGTGAGACGGAGCTCGCGGCGTGATTTTCGGGAAGGAGAGCCTCTCTGTCGAGTTACCCCGAAATCACTTCCTTTCGTTTCCTGTTTCTTTTCGTGGGTGTTCAAAAGCAAGGGCCCTTTTCTGCACTTGTTCCAAATAAAGACATAAAAAGGTAAAGGTAAAGGTTCCCTTGCTCGAAAGCCAGTCGAATCCGACCCTAGGGTTGCGGTGCTCATCTCCGTTTCCAAGCGGAAGAGCCAGCGCTGTCCGAAGACGTTTCCGTGGTCATGTGGCCGGCATGACTAAACACCATGGCGCACGGAACGCTGTTACCTTCCCACTGAAGTGGTACCTATTTATCTACTTGCAATTTCTTGCTTTCGAACTGCTAGGTTGGCAGGAACTGGAACTAGAGATGGGAGCTCACCCCGTCATGCGGCACACCCGGGTCTCGAACTGCTGAACTACTGACCTTCCACAGCCTGCAGTTCAGCGTCTTAACCACTTGAGCCACTGCAGCTCCAATAAATAAATCCAATAAAGACATAGGTGAGGGCTAAGCTTGCCAACACCAGGTCTGGGAATTCCTGGAGATTTGAGGACAGACCCTGGGGATGATGGCACTTGGGGAGTGGAGGGACCTCAGCTGGGCATAATGCCATGGAAGCCCACTCTGCAAAGCAGATGTTTTCTCCAAGGGAACTGATCTCTCTCATGCCAGGTGATCTCCAGGTTCCACCAGGACATCCCTAGTTGGACCTGCTGGATCTTAACAGTGGTCCATCGAGTCCAGCACCCTGCTTCTCACAGTGGGCAGTTGGTTATCCTGGAGGGCCGAACTAGCAGGGCACAGAGGCCAAGGCCTTTCCACGATGCTCCCTCCTGGCACTGGTATTAAGAACACAAGAGAAGCCAATGTCGGATCAGGCCAATGGCCCATCCAGTCCAACACTCTGGGTCACACAGTGGCCACAGTGGGATTGAACTCAGGACCTTCTGCATGCCAAGCGGATGCTCTTCCAATGAGCCACAGCCGCTCCCCGTCATCTCCTGTTTTAGAATGGTACCAAAGAGGAGGAAATGAAAGAAGAGAAGCAGATGCTCTTCCAATGAGCCACAGCTGCTCCCCATCATCTCTCTTCTCCCCTTTTAGAATGGTACCAGAGAGGAGGAAATGAAAGAAGAGACGAGAGAAAAAGAGATTGGAATTATACCCCGCCCTTCACTCGGAGTCTCAGAGCAGTTTACAGCCTCTTTCAAGGACTGCTTTCGAGAGAACAGATCCAAGAGAACTTGTGACTGACCCAAGGTGGGGCCGAGAGAGGTCTTTCGAGAACTGCTTCTGAGAGAACAGCTCTGAGAGAACTGGTGAGTGACCCAAGGTCACACCAGCAGCTGCATGTGGAGGAGTGGGAATGTTCCCTCTAAGCTGTGGAGTCTTGGGAACAAAAATTCTACTTTGTGAGCTACTGAAATTAAAGTTGTGAGCGAGTGATTTGGCTACTGCATAAACTAGTTTGTTCTGGAGCCGGCCTTTGTGACCTAAGACAAAAATGTGTGAGCCGGAGGCTAAAAAACTGTGAGCTAGCTCACCCTAACTCAGCTTAGAGGGAACACTGGTGGGGATTCAAATCCAGTTCTCCCAAATTAGAGTCCGCGTTATCAACCACTACACCAAAGATGCTGAACATTCCATTTTGGGGGAAATGTGGCTAGTGGAGTATTCTCCTCGGAAACGTGCCTTAACTCGTCACTTCAGGCTCCCAACTCTCTCTGCACACATGCCCTCACACATAGTTTATAGGATAAGAGTCTTTATGCCAATTTGGTCCTCTGATAAGCTCAGCTAAAGCGGAGGGGGGGGCAGCGGAATGAGATACAGCTCTGGAACCTCTGTAGCTATCAGCTGCAACTGCACTGGCATCCGCTGATGGCAATAAACCCTGTTTTGTCATTCATTAGCTTGCTAAAGTGTTATGGAATGTTTATGAACATTCCATCTGCTCAGAAAGGCATTTAAGACAACCATAACTATCAGTTCACTAAACTAGATGGAGATGTCAGTGGGCATGGGGAAAGAGAAGGGATTAGGATCCCCATGATACTGGGAGGTAAGGCGGAGGGTCCAAGAGACCCTCCGTGGGGAAATCCATGAACTGATCTCCCACAATAGAGCAAAGAGTGAGTCCAGTGGCACCTCTAAGACCAACAAAGTTTTATTCTGGGTAGAAGCTTTTGCGTGCGTTCACACTTTGAAAAGCTTCTACCCAGAATGAAACTTTTGTCGGTCTTAGAGGCACCACTAGACTCAAACATTGTCCTATTGCTTCAGACCATCACGGGTACCCACCTGAATCTGATCTCCCCCAAGATACTTTCAGGAGAGGACCCATTTCAGTCTGCAGTAGAACATAAGAACATCAGAGATGCCAGTGTTGGATCAGACCAATGGCCCATCCAGTCCAACACTCTGTCACACAGTGGCCAAAAACACCAGGTGCCCTCAGGAGGTCCACCAGCGGGGCCAGAACTCCAGAATCCCTCCCACTGTTGCCCCCCCTCCCAAGCTGGACATTTTCAAGCGAATGTTGGACGACCATCTTTTGGGCATGTTGTAGGTATGCAGGGCTATCTTTCGGCTATGCTCCTGCAGAGTGCAGGGGGTTGGACTAGATGACCGGCAAGGTCCCTTCCAACTCTAACATTCTATGATTCTATAAGCACCAAGAATACAGAGCATCACCTGCCCCAGCCTGTGAGTTCCTATCTATACCTTGTGGCTAATAGCCACGGATGGACCTCTGCTCCATATGCTTATCTAATTCCCTCTTGAAGCCGTCTATGCCTGTAGCCGCCACCACCTCCGGTGGCAGTGAATTCTACGTGTTAATCACTCTTTGGGGGACGAAGTACTTCCTTTTATCCTTTCTAATGTGACTGCTCAGCAATTTCGTTGAGCGCCCACAAGTTCTTATATTGTGAGAAATGGAGAAAAGTACTTCTTTCTCAACTTGCTCCATCCCATGCATAATCTTATAAACCTTGATCATGTCACCCCTTAGCCATCGTTTCTCCAAGCTAAAGAGCCCCAAGCGCTTTAAGCTTTCTTCATAGGGAAAGTGTTCCAGCCCTTTTATCATTCTAGTTGCCCTTTTCTGCACTTTCCCCAAAACTATAATATCCTTTTTGAGGTATGGTAACCAGAACTGTACACAATACTCCAAATGATGATCAACC
>NW_015162077.1:35737-47330 GCF_001447785.1 Gekko japonicus
CCTTTTCTGCACTTTTTGCAATGCTACAATAACGAACAAGATTTTTTGGGGGGATATGAGCTTTTGCAAGTCAAAGCTCCCTTCTCCCCTTTGGTTCCGAATGTTTTTGGGTTTCTTTCGGTTTGGTGTTCACTTGCTAACTCTTTATTACCCCTCCTGTTTTTCCCCGTCTCTTGGTTTTATATATTTCATTTAATTGTTTTATGAATGTGTGTGTAGTGTGCTTGGTGTAGTGGTTAAGAGCGCGGACTCTAATCTGGGAGAACCGGGTTTGATTCACAGGCAGCTGCTGGTGTGACCTTCGGTCAGTCACAAGTTCTTTCAGAGCTGTTCTCTCAGGAGCAGTCCTTGAAAGAGCTCTCTCAGCCCCACCTTTATTCTGTTTACCTTACTTGTTGTCAAAACCCAGGGCCCTTTTTTGTAGCAGGAACTCCTTTGCATGTTAGGCCACATACCCCTAATGTAGCCAATCCTAATGAGTTTCTGCTGTTGGGTGTGGCCTGTTATGCTAATGAGTTCCTCCTGGGCGTGGCCAACTCAGGAGCCAGCCGGAACTCCGTTCCTGTGCGTTCCTGCCAAAAAATAGCACTGCATTTAATTGTTTTATGAGTGTGTGTAGTGTGCTTGGTGTACTGGGTAAGAGTGCGGACTAATCTGGGAGAACCGGGTTTGATTCACAGGCAGCTGCTGGTGTGACCTTCGGTCAGTCACAAGTTCTTTCAGAGCTGTTCTCTCAGGAGCAGTCCTTGAAAGAGCTCTCTCAGCCCCACCTACCTCACAGGGGAAGGGAAAGGAGATTGTAAGCCACCCTGAGACTCTGAGTGAAGGGCAGGGTATACCTCCAATCTACTTCTCCTCCTCCTCCTTGTCTGAGCCAGTTTGGTGTAGTGGTTAAGTGTGCGGACTCTAGTCTGGGAGAATCGGGTTTGATTCCCCACTCCTCCACTTGCACCTGGCTGGATGACCTTGGGCAAGCCACAGTTCTGATAAGAGCTGTTCTTGAAAAAGAGCAGTTTCTGTCAGAGCTCTCTCAGCCCCGCCTACCTCACAGGGTGTCTGTGGTGGGGAGGGGAAGAGAAAGGAGTTTGTAGGCCGCTCTGAGACTCCTTTGGGTAGTGAAGGGCGGAGTATAAATCCAATCTCCTCCTCCTCCTCCTCCTCTTCTTCTTCTTCTTCTTCTTCTCCTCTTCCTCCTCCTCCTCCTCCACCTTATGTGCAATCAAGTAATTTCTGACATCCTATGAATTAATGACCTCCAGAATGTCCTATCATTAAAAGCCTTACTCAGGTCTTGCAAACCATGGCTTTCTTGATTGAATCGATCCATCTTCTGTTGGGTCTTCCTCTTTTCCTGCCGCCTTCGACTTTCCCCAGCATTATTGTCTTTTCCTATGACTCCTGCCTTCTCCTCATGTGACCAAAGTACAATAGCCTCCGTTTAGTCATTCTATATATGTGAGTTTGCATTTCAAACGCCGTTTTCGTGTTTTAAAGGTTTGCCATCTTGGGAACCCAGCGCTGGGTTGATAGCTGACATAGAAATATTTTAATTTTTAAAAGATATATATAAATCCGGGCCCATGTAGCTGCTAATTACCCTTCAAAAAGCCATGGGACTTCCCTTCCCACATCACATCTAGTTAATCCCTGACTGTGTGAACCAGTGCTCGGGAGGGAGACGGATTGCTTGAGCAAGGGTGTGTGAAGGGATGGGGTGGTGAGAGAGAGAGAGAGAGAGCGAAATGCCAGCAGCATTTCAAAAGGAGCGGCATCTGTGAATTTTCACGGATCTCCACTTGTAATAATAATTCTCCGCCAACGCCGCGGTTTTCAATCATTACCAGCGCTGGAGGGCTTTCGGAAGTGTTAATTTGCACAGGCCAATAAGTGAGGCCCGATAGAGAAACGGCGTGGCCGATGCTGTTGAGCATATGGGAAGATGGATGAACTTTGCCATTTCATCTGAGCGTTCCATGCTACAGTAAATATCAGAGGTAATGATATTGACTTTAAGGTATTACGGCTCCAAATGTCACTTCTTCTCTTTCTGGCGCCTCTTTTTCTGATTTCATTTACATTCTTTCCCCACCCTCCACCCACCCCCCGTCTCCCCACTCTGGAAACCGGGATGGGAAAGTGGGAAATCCCCCCCCCCCACCCCCAGCCCCTACCACCACCACCGCTGCCACCGCCACCGCCCTTCTCTTCTTTCGGTTGGCCTTTTATGTTGCTCACATCTGGCCCCGGCTTCAGAACTCGGGAGCCCTTTGCCTCCTCCTTTAATTCCAGTTGTAAATAACCCCGACCCGGACTTAGGGGGTAGGTCACCTACACTTGGTTCCGGCAGGCCGGGTAAGCCAGGCCGGTTGCCAAAAGGTGCCGCCTCCCCCACCGGAAAGGTCAAAGCAGCGTTTGCTGGGGCTGCGACGGAACGAAAGCGTCCCAGGGCTTTGGAAAGCGCAGAAGGATAACATTTATTCAACGTTTGGGAGCCTTTAACACACATTAACAAAGGAAGCTTCATGGCTCCCCCGAGGGGTGGGCTTGTTCCTGGCGGCAGAAATGGGTCAAAACTCAGCCAAGGACAAGCCGTAGGTCTGACAGCCGGGTTTTGTAGTCTTTGCTGTGTGTGTATTTAAGGCCTTCGAAAAAGAATTAGACTGGGGAGGGCAGGGGTGGGTGGGTGGGGAGAGCTTAAGGAGAGGCGGAACAAACGCTCCCCCGAAAGCCTGCTCCAACTTCTCCTCTGTGAATCTAAATGTTAGAATCAGCCGGATGTGCTCCGAATAATCGTCGGAAAATATCAGAGGGTTTGGGTTTGACCTCCGGTGATATTTGGTTTCGGGATTTTGTATTGGATTCTGATGTTCTACGGCCGGGAACCCTCCAAGGGGCAAGCTACACGTTCAGGTTGTTGTTGCTTGGGTTACCGGTAACTTCACAGCAGCTGAGGGAAATGGCTTTCAAAACATTATGGAGGGCCCGAACGGACGTGGGATACTGCTACAGGGAGGGGAGGGGAGGAGCTCTCCCCCCCCAAGCTCTTTTGCCTCAGAGAAATAGCACTGGAAAGGGCTACATTTCTGGTCTGGCAGCCAGTTTGGTGTGGTGGTGAAGTGCGTGGACTCTGGGAGTTTGATTCCCCACGCCTCCACTTGCACCTGGCTGGATGACCTTGGGCAAGCCATAGTTCTGACAAGAGCTGTTCTTGAAAAAGAGCAGTTTCTGTCAGAGCTCTCTCAGCCCCACCTACCTTGCAAGGTGTCTGTTGTGGGGAGGGGGAGGGAAAGGAATTCCGATTGGAGTCGTCCAGTGCTGCAGAACGAAAAGGCATGTGTATTCCGTCTGCATTTTTTCCCATTAGCATGTCCCTGGTTTTATTTTTTTCATTTTTTCTGGGGTTGTGGAACCAGTGGATGCCCATTTTGATGTGTTTATCACTGTGGGAATACGGTGAGGAAGTGCAGATTGCATGCTTATACATATTTGATCAGTCTTGCAATGTACCACTGAAAGGATGCGGCATGGAACACACGACTCAGCGAGTCGACGGAACACCGACCGAACAGCATGAGTGACATTCAGAGAAACCTACCCGTTTCAATATTTTATAATTGATAGTTGCTATTTGTCTGTGCTTCATCGCTGACGTGCCATGGTGTTTCGTGTTTGAGAAAATGTGATCGTTGGCACGTAGCATTTAATGTCTGACAGTATTTGATGGAATGCAATATTATCTTGGAGGATTAGATAGATGACATGCTAAGAGTTATTGGACAGTATCTGACGGGGGATGGCTTGTGAGATTTTGGAGTTGATGGTTTCCCAAATCAAAAAAACAACAACATTTCACCGGAAGCCCAAATTTGAAATTTCACATTCAGAAACAGGAATGTTGATGTTATCGAGGTTTTTTTTTGCATATACTTTCAAAATTATTCATCCGTTGATTTATTTAGAACATTTATATGCCACACTGGGTGGCTTCCGGCGGAGACAATAAAGCCAGCAAAATTTAAAAATGAAGGCATTATAGAAACCACTAGGTCATAAGAACACGAGAGAAGCCAATGTTGCATCAGGCCAATGGCCCATCTAGTCCAACACTCTGAGTCACACTCTGTGGCCAGAAATACCAGGTGCCATCAGGAGGTCCAGCAGTGGGGCCAGGACACTAGAAGCCCTCCCACTGTTGTCCCCCCCAAGCACCAAGAATACAGAGCATCACTTGCCCCAGCCTGAGAGTTCTGATCTATACCTTGTGGCTAATAGCCACTGATGGACCTCTGCTCCAAATAAGAACATGAGAGAAGCCAGTGTTGGATCAGGCCAATGGCCCATCTAGTCCAGCACTCTGTCACACAGTGGCCAAAAAGACCAGGTGCCATCAGGAGGTCCACCAGTGGGGCCAGGACATTAGAAGCCCTCCCACTGTTGGCCTCCCCAAGCACCAAGAAGACAGAGCATCACTTGTCCCAGAGCCCCTATCTATACCTTGTGGCTAATAGCCACTGATGGACCTCTGCTCCATACGTTTATCCAATCCCCTCTTGAAGCTGTCCATGCGCTGCCACCACTTCCCACGGCAGTGAATTCCACTCGTTAATGACTGTTTGGGTGCAGAAGGATCTATACCTTGTGGCCAATAGCCACTGATGGACCTCTGCTCCAAATAAGAACATGAGAGAAGCCAGTGTTGGATCAGGCCAATGGCCCATCTAGTCCAGCACTCTGTCACATGGTGGCCAAAAAGACCAGGTGCCATCAGGAGGTCCACCAGTGGGTCCAGGACATTAGAAGCCCTCCCACTGTTGCCCCCCCAAGCACCAAGAAGACAGAGCATCACTTGCCCCAGAGCCCCTATCTATATCTTGTGGCTAATAGTCATACGTTTATCCAATCCCCTCTTGAAGCTGTCCATGCACTGCCACCACTTCCCACAGCAGTGAATTCCACTCGTTAATGACTGTTTGGGTGCAGAAGGACTTCCTTTTACCTGTCATTCCATCTGTTCCTTTGATCTGTTCTAAGCCTACTGCTCATTAAGTGCTGTAGTGGTTAGATAAATATTAAGAAACCCAGGTTCTAATCCCCACCCATGGAAGCTTGCTGGGTGACCTTGGGCCAGTCACACACTCTTGGCCTCGCCTACCTCACAGGCTCGTTGTGAGGAGAACATGGAGGGAGGAAGAATTACGTAAGCTGCTTTGGTCCCCATTGGAGGGAAAGTGGGATATTAAAAAAGTAAATAAACAAATCTTGCTGGGGGTCACGGTAGCTATTGACATCCTTCAGCAACAGCCTTTCCCCCCCAGTTTTAGTCAATAAATGGTTCACTGGAGCCATTAACCTGTTCTGTGTGTCAGGTATGCATGCAGCAGCAATCTTCTCTGTTGGGGGCGGTGACCACATTTGACCCGGAGTCTGTTTTGCAGAAGGTTGCTGTGGATCAGTGCAGCATCTGTTTATTCTCGGGCAGGAAGAGTGACGCAATCTATTAGAAAGAAGGGCTCTTTTGGCTCAGATTCAGAACTGAAAGGCCTGATGTGTTAAGGGTGGCGTGGACCTCAGAGCAAAGGCAGGGTGCCTTTGTGTCGTCATTGAGGGACTACGACCAGTTTGGGCTGAGGAAAAGGAACGTCTAGGAAAGAAGTTGACGCATGAAGAAAGACTGGAGCCGTATCGACTTCCTTGAAATATATTAGGCATTCAGGCAGTTTTTATAGAATCATAGAATCGTAGAGTTGGAAGGGACCTCCAGGGTCATCTAGTCCAACCCCCTGCACAAGGCAGGAAACTCACAAATACCTCCCCCTCCACACACCCAGTGACTGCTGTTCCATGCCCAGAAGATGGCAAAGCACCTCCAGGATCTCCAGGCAAACTGGCCTGGAGAAAAATGGCTTCCTGACCCCCAAAAGTGGCAGTCGGCATTTCCATGGGCATGTAAGAAAGGGCCACGAGAACTAAGCACTGAGGCAACCCTTCCTGCCCTCCCTCTCGTGATCTGCCTAAGTTCACAGTTTTGTGCCTTCAAGCAAGGGAACACTTCTTGGTAAAGCAACTATCACTGCACAACAAAAGCGACATCATCACCTCCCTAGTGATGCACGACGTTCTGGTATTTGGGCAAAAACTCTATGGTAGAAATGACTTTTAGCAGAGACTGTGGGCCCAAATACCAGAGTGTTCATGTGTTGTCAGTGACACAATGATGTAATTTCTGGTGCACACTGGAACTAAAATAGCCAGCAACGCCAGCCTAGGCCTCTCTTTGATGTAGTGGTTAAGTGCCTGGACTCTAATCTGGGAGAACCGGATTTGATTCCCCACTCCTCCATTTGCACCTGCTGGATGACCTTGGGCAAGCCACAGTTCTGTCAGAGCTGTTCTTGAAAAAGAGCAGTTTCTGTCAAGGGCTCTCTCAGCCCATCGACTTCCTTGAAATATATTAGGCATTTGGGCAGTTTTCATAGAATCATAGAATCATTGAATCGTAGAGTTGGGACCTCCAGGGTCATCTAGTCCAACCCCCTGCACGAGGCAGGAAACTCACAAATACCTCCCCCTCCACACACCCAGTGACTGCTGTTCCATGCCCAGAAGATGACAAAGCACCTCCAGGATCTCCAACCAAACTGGCCTGGAGAAAAATGACTTCCTGACCCCCAAAAGTGGCAATCAGCATTTCCCTGGGCGTGTAAGAAAGGGCCACGAGAACTAAGCACTGAGGCAACCTTTCCTGCCAACCCTCTCATGATTTGCCTAAGTTCACAGTTTTGTGCCTTCAAGCAAGGGAACACTTCTTGGTAAAGCAACTATCACTGCACAACAAAAGCGACATCATCACCTCCCTAGTGATGCACGACGTTCTGGTATTTGGGCAAAAACTCTATGGTAGAAATGACTTTTAGCAGAGACTGTGGGCCCAAATACCAGAGTGTTCATGTGTTGTCAGTGACACAATGATGTAATTTCTGGTGCACACTGGAACTAAAATAGCCAGCAACGCCAGCCTAGGCCTCTCTTTGGTGTAGTGGTTAAGTGCCTGGACTCTAATCTGGGAGAACCGGATTTGATTCCCCACTCCTCCATTTGCACCTGCTGGATGACCTTGGGCAAGCCACAGTTCTGTCAGAGCTGTTCTTGAAAAAGAGCAGTTTCTGTCAAGGGCTCTCTCAGCCCCACCTCCCTCCCAGGGTGTCTGTTGTGGGGAGGGGAAGGGAAAGGAGTTTGTAAACCGCTCTGAGACACCTTTGGGTAGTGAAGGGCGGGGTATAAATCCAATCTCTTCTTCTTCTTTGCTGCTGGTAGGCTAGCAAAATGTGGTCTCTTCCCTAGTAAGTTTGAGACAGAGTCTCCTTTTATATTACCATTCTAAACTGAATGTTATCCATTGTTGGCCCAATTCCAAGTAAAGCGATACAGGGGCAGGGGTTCCATGCAACAAACTTTATCCTGTTGATGAGCTATCTCTGAAGTGCTATGGCCATTTCAAATGTTGCCGCTCCCCCCCCACACACACACAACCTTCCTCACACTTTTTTCCTGAACATTCTAAGTTGAGCACTATGCTAAAGCAATATAGCCAACTTGGTGGGAGAACCAGTTTGGCGTAGGGGTTAGGAGCGCGGACTCTAATCTGGGAGAACCGGGTTTGATTCCCCGCTCCTCCACATGCAGCTGCTTGTGTGACCTTGGGTCAGTCACAAGTTCTCTCAGAGCTGTTCTCTCAAGGGCAGTCTTCAAAAGAGCTCTCTCAGCCCCACCAACCTCACAGGGTGTCTGTTGTGGGGAGGGGAAGGGAAAGGAGGTCGTAAGCCGCTCTGAGACTCCGAGTGAAGGGTGGGGTATAAATCCAATCCCTTCTTTCTTTTTCTTCAGCATTATCTCTCAGTGGGGTCAAGGCATCTCAGTGGTGCCAATCTAACAGTGACGTGCTATATTGGTTTAGCGCTATAGCGCTCAACTTAGAATGTTTTGGGGGGAAAGTGTGAGGAAGGTTGTGCAGCGAAAGAGGCAGGGGGAAGCGATATTGTAGGAAGCACTATGGACATTTTAAACAACACACCACAGCAACTCGGAAGCGCAACAAAGAGGTGAAAATGGAAGAAAGTCGTTTCCCTCAAAAGTGGCTTAGCCCCACTTTGCCAATGGGACACAAACAACTTTGTGTGAGCAGGTAATTAAATTCCATTAGCAGCTGGCTGATGAAATGATTGTGTCTGACCGGACAGAAAAAGTCCATTAGCAACCTGCTACTAAAACGAATTACAGAGGCTGTCTGAGGCTACGATCGCGCACACACTAAATAATCCACTTTCAATGCACATTCCAAGTGGATTTTGCCAGTTCACACACACCGATTTCACACAAGAGCTGCGCCACGGTCGTGCCTCCCTTTGCCCCACTCCTATTGGTCAATTTCCCACTCGAAGCCACGCGGGCCCATTTTGACCCACGGCTTCGCCCGATTTCCCCCGCGGTTTTGTGATCCTGTTTTTTGAGGCTCATGAAACCGGGGGGGGGGGGGGAATAACGCCAAGCCCAAGACCTAAATGGGGCCACGTGGCTTCGAGTGGGAAATTGGTCAATAGAAGCAGGGCAAAGGGAGGCGCGACTGCGGGGCGCCGCTCTTGTGTGAAATCGGTCACAGTAAAATCCAGTTTGAAAGCCAAGCCCTTTCTTCGCTCTCCTTTTAATCCATGTTCACCGCGGTGTCCTCCAAGCAGTTCTGCACTAAATTCAAAACCAATTTTCCAGGTTGTTGTTGTTTTCCCATTCTGCACTAAAACTGAGTTCAACCTTCTTTTCATTCCGGGTTTTTCCCCCCATTCTGCATTACATTCCCTCACTTCAGTGGTCAGCCCGGTTTCAGCCTGCTGTTGCCTCGGGTTTTTTGGATGCTGCTTTGCCAGTGGACTTAAATTGACCTGACTTGAAAACTGAGAAAATCCGGAGTGGCCGGCAAATGCAGAAAAGGTCTGCATCGAAAGTGGATTGAAAACAGATTGTTTAGTGTGTAATCACAGCCCGAAAGGGGGCAAAACTTGCATCTGGGTCTTCAAACTGTGAAACAGGAAGACTCTTAGCCACTGCACCGAACTGTGTTTGCCTGGGTTCTGAAACACTGTGGCCACATGTCCACCAACACTCCCTCTAGGCCAGTGGTGGCGAACCTGTGGCACGGGGGCCAGAGGTGGCACTCAGAGCCCTCTCTGTGGGCACGCGGGCCATCGCCCCAGACAGGCCCAGACCATCATTAAAGTGTCGAATTCTCTGCCAAATAATTTTAAGTCAATGAAAGCATTTGGGATTGCTTTCCTTACTTTCTCTGAATCATCTTAAGTTAATGTATGAGTTGTTTTTTCTAAAGTAAAACCTCAGTATTCAGGTTAAATTGCCGTGTTGGCACTTTGCGATAAATAAGTAGGTTTTGGGTTGCAGTTTGGGCACTCGGTCTCTAAAAGGTTCGCCATCACTGCTCCAAGATGTGGAGTCTTGTGTGCAAAAATTCTACTTTGTGATCTACTGGCATTAAAGTTGTGAGCGAGCGATTTGGCTACTGCATAAATTAGTTTGCTCTGGAGCCCTCCTTCCTGAGCTAAGAGAAAGATGTGTGAGCCAGAGGCTAAAAAACTGTGAGCTAGCTCACACTAACTCAGAGGGAACACTGATGTCCACCCTTTCAGTTGCATGGAAACATACTGAGAGAAATGCACTGAAGTCTACCTTTATCATAGAATCGCAGAATGTAGAATTGGAAGGTATCTTGCAGGTCATCTAGTCCAACCCCCTGCATTCTGCAGGATGGCTTTCGAGAGCCGGTGGATATATGTTTCTCCCTTACAGGATTGTTTTGCATAGCTTGCGTCCTCAAATCCCAGACACACCCCGATTCACACACACCTCACCCAAATTGAAAGATGTGTGAGCCAGAGGCTAAAAAACTGTGAGCTAGCTCACACTAACTCAGAGGGAACACTGATGTCCACCCTTTCAGTTGCATGGAAACATACTGAGAGAAATGCACTGAAGTCTACCTTTATCATAGAATCGCAGAATGTAGAATTGGAAGGTATCTTGCAGGTCATCTAGTCCAACCCCCTGCATTCTGCAGGATGGCTTTCGAGAGCCGGTGGATATATGTTTCTCCCTTACAGGATTGTTTTGCATAGCTTGCGTCCTCAAATCCCAGACACACCCCGATTCACACACACCTCACCCAAATTGTATCAGAGGACCACCTGGCTGAGCATATATTGTACCTCTATCCAATGCTCCCTCTAAGCTGTGGAGCCCTGTTGTGGGGAGGGGAAGGGAAAGGAGTTTGTAAGCCGTTCTGAGACACCTTTGGGTAGTGAAGGGCGGGGGATAAATCCAATATCATCATCTTCTTCTCCTTCTTCTCCTTCTTCTTCTTCATCTCAAAGTTGGAAGAGCTCCAGCTAGAGACTCCAACACGATGTAGGTGTTTGGTGTACTTATTAGCTTAGCAACAGTAACCCACACAAGGCAGCTAGAAAGTAGGTTACTGTTCCTATTAAATTAGTAAGCCAGCTTTCGTCCTCTCATCCTCTGGAGAGAAGGTGAACGGGTTAAACCAAGACTAACAGAGCCCCCCCCCTCCGTGTACACCACAGCTCAGCTCTCTCTTCATTACACAAGGTCAGGGTCTCCCTCCGTCCCCTTCCTTTTGCAATTGAGGCAAAGCCACGCAAAGCCTGACCTTTCCACAGGCCGGGCTCCTCGCCTCCCTTCCGACACACAGCGGTAAATGTGTGTGTAATTAAACACCTTGTTCCGACACTCCGGGTCTCCACCACAGCCTGGCCTCCCTGTGCCAGGCGACCTTTCAAATTGAATCTCCCGGCGACCATCGAGACCAGGAAATCGCCCAGGACATGTCAGAGGGAAATTGAAACGCCGGCCCTTCTTGACGTTTGCCTTTGTAGCAGACGTTGCCAGGGCAAGGCCTCATTTCGGCGGTGCCTCTCTCATTCCCGGCACCGGGGAACCGGACCCCACTGCCCCCTCCTCGGTGGTTACTGTGTTTTTAAGCTGGTAGAGTGGGCCGTAGATGGAGGCAGTGTGTCCCTCTAAGCTGAATTAGTGTGTGCTAGCTCACAGTTGTTTAGCCTCCGGCTCACGCAAACTAATTTATGCAGTAGCCAAATCGCTCGCTCACAACTTTAATGCCAGTAGCCCAGAAAGTAGAATTCTTGCTCGCAGGGCTCCACAGCTTAGAGGGAGCATTGGATAGAGGTACAATATATGCTCAGCCAGGTGGTCCTCTGATACAATTTGGGTGAGTTGTGTGTGAATGGGGGTGCGTCTGGGATTTCTGGACGCAAGCTACGCAAAACAATCCTGTAAGAGAGAATCATATATCCACCGGCTCTCCAAAGCCATCCTGCAGAGTGCAGGGGGTTGGACTAGATGACCTGCAAGGTCCCTTCCACCTCAACATTCTGCGATTCTATGATAAAGGTAGACTTCAGTGCATTTCTCTCAGTATGTTTCCATGCATCTGAAAGGGTGGACATCAGTGTTCCCTCTAAGCTGAGTTAGTGTGAGCTAGCTCACAGTTTTT
>NW_015162077.1:47674-60468 GCF_001447785.1 Gekko japonicus
AGCAGGGGGTGGGGCTTGTTGCATGTGCCCACCCCCTGGGCTCCTTACTGCCGGAGCTCCGTTCCTGTGCGCTCCCACAGGAAATGACCCCTGACGTTAACTTTTCTGAAGTGTCTAAATACCACAGTGTCCTATAGCCACAGATCTGCACCCAGGGAAACAGAGACAGAACACGGTAATGGAATTTCCATTGTGTGCATTTTCCAAAGACACCTCAGGAGCTGGCACTTCACATGTGGAACAAAAACATCACTGTGCTCCACCGGTCTTATTTTTACATACATCTCTAAAGTCTTCTTCTTCTTCTTTTTAATTTGATTTTTATCCCGCCCTCCCTGCCAGGGAGGGATACAACTCATGTACAAACAATTAAAGTGCTGGTGGCGGTATAACAGTCCATAGTGATCCCAATAGGCCATGGTAAGATGGTGACAAGGGAGTAAAGCCAGAGTCAGTATCCAGTATAACACAGGCTGTTAGTGATGGCATAGAGGGCCTTATCACAGTTCAGTTGTTGTTGGTAGCGGCCAGGGCTCTTTTTGTAGAAAAAGCCCAGCAGGAACATATTCGCATAATAGGCCACACCCAACAGCAAAACACATTAGCATATTAGGCCACACCCCTGACAGCACCGCTCATTAGCACATTAGGCCGCACCCCCATGTTACCAGAAGTGTGGTCATCCAGCCACACCCACCTTTCCCTTCTTATTCTGTTTACCTTGTTTGTTGTCAAAAGCCAGGGCTTTTTTTTGTAGCAGGAACTCCTTTGCATGTTAGGCCACACACCCCTAATGTAGCCGATCCTAATGAGTTTCTGCTATTGGGTGTGGCCTATTATGCTAATGAGTTCCTGTTGGGCGTGGCCAACTCAGGAGCCAGCCGGAACTCCGTTCCTGTGCGTTCCTGCCCCAAAATAGCCCTGGTAGCGGCTCCGAATCGAAGGCCTGGTGGAAGAGCCCCATTTTGCAGGCCCTGCGGAACTGTAAAAGGTCCCACAGGGCCCTGATGTCTTCTGGGAGCTCATTCCACCAGTGTGGAGCTGCTACAGAGAAGGCCCTGGCCCCGGTAGAGGCCAGTTTGGCGTCGTTCAGTCCAGGGAGGGTCAAGCGGTTTTGCGACCCTGACTGTAGTGCTCTCTGGGGAACATGTGGGGAAAGGCGGTCCCACAGGTAAGCGGGCCTGTCATCGTCGTCGTCGTCGTCTTCTTCTTCTTCTTGTAATGTATCAAGGACTGTGGAAGTGCACATGCACAAATAGTCACTCGATACCAGGACTCTGAGTTAAATTCGATACGGTGGATTTTTCTCCCCTCCTCCGGCTGAAAGCTCCAGTAATTACCTCACTTTTTGTTTCTGTGGGGATGTAAATGCCTCTTATTTTGGTTTTCTGTGCATGGAGAGAGGAGATGAAGAGGAGCTGAAATTGGTTCTGCTTCCTGTTTCCCGTAGTGGCTGTAGGATTAGTCCACCGTGTCTCTTTGCCCTTCCATTTCCTTGAAGACCTGGGAAGCCTTCATTTTCCCAGTAGTTAGTTCCCTCATTAAAATGAATCAAAACGGGCCGGATAGTTGCAGGCATTTGAAAAAGGGGAGGGAGAGGGAGAGAGAGCGAATGCCCTGCTATCTGTCAGGAATTTTAAATCTGGAATTAACATTGGGCCCTCCTTTAAGACAAAAACCTTGACCTTAAATCGGATCGTGATTGGCACGCACTTCCCATCCCCTGACTCGATTAACATTTAAATGCCATTTTGTGAGGATGTGAGTAGTGCTTTTGGAACAAACAAACTACTGATGTCTTCCTGTAGGAACAGAACATCGAACTGTCCCCACCCCACCCCCCGTTTAATACCTAATTGGAAATCCGTTCCGTATTCCTTGGAGGTCAACCAGGTGAGGAGTTTAAGAAGGGGGACACCTTCTTCAGGCCTCACGAAGAAGGCGAGGGACACTTGTGTTTCCTCAGATGTGCCTCATCTCTCCTCAGCCTCCTTCGAAATCGGCTGTCGATGAGGCTGGTTTCTCCACACGGGATGGACTTAGCATGTTGTTGTGGAGAGGTGGATTGAGGGTCATGTTGTTGTGGAGAGTTGGATTGAGGGTGACCTTACCCAAGGCAAATGTTGTTTCCTCAGATGTTCCTCATCTCTCCTCAGCCTCCTTCGAAATCGGCTGTCCGTGAGGCTGGTTTCTCCACACAGGATGGACTTAGCATGTTGTTGTGGAGAGGTGAATTGAGGGTGACCTTACCCAGGGCATATGTTGAACACATGAATCTGCCTTATGTTGAATCAGATAACTGGTCCCTCAAGGTCAGTATTGTCTACTCAGACTGGCAGCGGCTCTCCAAGGTCTCAGGCTGAGGTCTTCCACACCACCTGTTACCTGATCTTTTAACCGGAGATGCCGGGGATTGAACCTGGGACCTTCTGTATACAAAGCAGATGCTCTGCCACTGAGCCACAGCCCTTCCCCAACATGCACATAAAATCTGCCTTATACTGAATTGGTCCATCAAGGTCAGTATTGTCTACTCAGATGGGCAGCTCTCCAGGGTCTCAGGATGAGGTCTTTCACATAATCTCCTACCTGATCCTTAACTGGAGATGCCGGGGATTGAACTGGAGACCTTCTGTATGCTGAAGAAGAAGAAGAAGAAGAGATTGGATCTATACCTCGCCCTTCACTTGGAGTCTCAGAGCGGCTTACAAACTCCTTTCCCTTCCCCTCCCCACAACAGACACCCTGCGAGGTGGGTGGGGCTGAGAGAACTCTGACACAAACTGCTCTTTTTCATGGACAGCTGTGCCAGAGCTTGTGACTGACCCAAGGTCACATCAGCAGGTGCAAGTGGAGGAGTGGGGACTCAAACCCGGTTCTCCCAGATTAGAGTCCGCACACTTAACCCCTACACCAAACAATTTCTTTCCATTAAACCATGCCTTCCCTGTGGTTCTATTCCACAGAAGTTGTGATTTGAATACCAATACCTCTCCATGACATACCGGTTTAGAATAACAGACAAATTTGGCCTTGGAGAACAAAATGAAGCCGAGCAAAGGCTAACAGAGTTTTGTCAAGAGAACACGCTGCTCATAGCGAATACCCTCTTCCAACAACCTAATAGGTGACTCTACACATGGACATCACCAGATGGGCAATGCCGAAACCAGATTGATTAGATCATTTGCAGTCAAAGATGGAGAAGCCCACAGCTCACAAGACCTGGAGCTGACTGTGGCTCAGATCATGAGCTACTCATTGCAAAATTCAGGCTTAAACTGAAGAAAGTTGGGAAAACCACGAGGCCACTCAGGTTTGACCTAGATCACCTCCCTGATGATTATACAGTGAAGGTGAAGAATAGGTTTAAGGGACTAGATTTGATAGACAGAGTGCCTGAAGAACTATGGACGGAGGTTTGTGACATTGTACAGGGGGCAGCAGTCACCACCATCCCAAAAAAAAAGAAATGCAAGAAAGCAAAGTGGCTGTCTGATGAGGCTGTCCGGCCCCGGAGTAACCCCTCTGTACGCAGTAGTCCTTGATTAGGTTTATTGGTAAGATATGACTTCTAGTCAGGTTAACACCTTTGCCAGAACCAGGGGTCATTTCCTGCGGGAGTGCACAGGAGCGGCACTCCGGCAGTTAGGAGCCCAGGCGGGTAGGGGGTCACAAAGCAGGTAGGGGTCACAAAAGCGAAAGTGAGCATTAGTGGCAATAAGGCAGAAATACATAATCATAGATCATGATAGAAAGATAGGCATCACTCATGGTAGGGTCTGATCCGGACTGAGGCTTTACAAATAGCAGAAGAAATGCCACGACATGCTGGTTTTCTTGCCATCCTAATTCATCCCAGCGAAGCCCCAGTTTGGATTGTAGCTTCATTCTGCTTCATTTTCACCCATTCTGCCGTCGTATTCCTGAAGGACTCTTTCCAGTTTTGGCTGGTGTAAATTGACGACTTTGTGCTGTCGCTAGATGTCAATTTTATGCCACTGCTTCGTTCTGCCGGCTGTTTGTTAATGTATTGTTCTTAGCCCGAATGTGTACATTTGAGTGCTTTCTCTTTTTTCCCCCGAGAGAGCACGCAGGATAGAAATATTTAAAATAACAAAAGTTTTTTTTAAAAAATGAAGCCAAAAAGACGGCTTCAACTCGGCTCGACTTTGGCGAGGGGATAACAGAGATCATATCCGCGAATGGCTTTGAATGCTCTAAAGTGCTGTTTAAATCCAAGAATGATTGTTGTTAAGTGCTATCAGCGGGCGGGTCGGCCCTGCCATTAGGCACGGCAAATGCAGTACTCCAGAAGCAAATTTGGGGGTACCATTAAAGGGAGAGCAAATTGCCACTTGTTTAGTTTATTATTGCATTTTGAGCACTGCGGGAGCCGGGTACTGTTTGGGTATCCAAGATGGCAATGGCGCTGCAGAATTGTCCTCGGTTTTTTTATTCGGGAAACTAAACAAACAAAGGTCCTTTCCGCAGTTGCCTGCCACTCTGGATTTTGGGCAATTCTGCATTGGCTTTTCCTACCGTTGTTTTAGCAAACCCACGTTGGAACAGAAATTCCCCTCTGCATTGCATGCCGCTTTCGCTTCCTCTGATCATCGGGTTTTATGGTCGCCTCCACACTCTTCTGTCAGAATACGCGCGGCCTCTTTGGAGCATGGCCAGTGAGGAAATGCAAATGTGCCCGATGCACCCAGGAAGCTTTCCCCGCTGCACCCGACCCTCCCTCGGCTTAGAACAGCTTGTTCCGTCCGTTCCAAATGCCACGTTGATATCAGTTCCTCTGCAGGAGTCCCGGAGACCATAATGTTTGACGTGCATGGTGGAAATCCAGATGTGGTCGGGGAAACTCTTAGGTTCTTAGGAACAGAGGTCCATGAATGGCTATTAGGCACAAGATATGGAGGGAACACTTTGTCTGGAGCAGTGATGAGCTGTATTCTTGGTACTTGGGGGGAGCAACAGTGGGGAGGGGCTTCTAGTGTCCTGTCCCCACTGCTGGACCTCCTGATGGCCCCTGGTATTTTTGGCCACTGGGTGACACAGAGTGTTGGACTGGATGGGCCTTTGGCCTGATCCAACATTAGCTTCTCTTATGTTCTTATGTTCTACTGCAGACTGAAATGGGTCCTCTCCTGAAAGTATCTTGGGGGAGATCAGATTCAGGTGGGTACCCGTGATGGTCTGAAGCAATAGGACAATGTTTGAGTCTAGTGGTGCCTCTAAGACCGACAAAAGTTTCATTCTGGGTAGAAGCTTTTCAAAGTGTGAACGCACGCAAAAGCTTCTACCCAGAATAAAACTTTGTTGGTCTTAGAGGTGCCACTGGACTCACTCTTTGCTCTATTGTGGGAGATCAGTTCATGGATTTCCCCATGGAGGAAAAAAAGAAGAAGAAGAAGAAGAAGAAGAAGAAGAAGAAGAAGAAGAAGAAGAAGAAGAAGAAGAAGAAGAAGAAGAAGAAGAAGAAGAAGAAGAGGAGGAGGAGGAGGAGGAGGAGATTGGATTTATACCCCACCCTTCACTACCCAAAGGAGTCTCAGAGCGGCTTACAAACTCCTTTCCCTTCCCTTAAGAATAGAGGTTCTTAAGAACAGAAGTCCATGAATGGCTATTAGGCACAAGATATATAGGGAACACTTTGTCTGGGGCAGGGATGCTCTGTGTTCTTGGTGCTTGGGGGGCCACAGTGGGAGGGCTTCTGGAGTTCTGGCCCCACTGGTGGACCTCCTGATGGCACCTGGGTTTTGGCCACTGTGTGACACAGAGTGTTGGACTGAATGGGCCACTGACCTGAACCAGCATGGATCATCTTATGTTCTTATACAATTCCTGGCACCTCCAGGTTTTTTTTTAAAAAATCAGGTGTGAGAGACCCGAGGCCCTGCAGAAATGTTGCCAATCAAATAGAGAAGAATGGCCTTGAAAGACCACTGGAGTGACTCGATATAAGGGAGATTTTGGTGTGTTCAAGGTCCTAGGTTCCGTTCTGTTTCTTGCTGTGCTACTTTCCCACTTCCGAGGAGTCTTTCACGTAAGGGAGTATCTGAAATGACATTGTCTACTCTTCAGCCTCAACAGTCTATGGTCTCATTAGCACTCCATGCTATCTACAGAGGCATAACAGCCATATAGCAAGGTGTCATAGTCCTGTGGAACACTGCATTGGTCAGGCCACACCTGGAGTCTTGTGTGCAGTTCTGGAGTCCTCACTTCCAAAAGGATGTGGACAGAATGGAGCGGGTGCTGAGGAGAGAGACAAGGATGATCAGGGGCCTGGAGACCAAGCCCTGTGAGGAAAGGCTGAGGGACTTGGGAATGTTTAATCTGGAGATGAGGAAATTGAGGGGGGGGGACAGGATTGCTCTCTTGAAGTCCTGAAAGGGCCGTCACTGAGAGGAGGGCAGGGAGCTGTTCCTCTTGGCAGCAGAGGAGAGGATTTAAAATAATGGGTTTAAATTAAGGGTGGGAAGGTACCAGCTGGATTTTAGGAAAACCTTTTTACAGGAAGAGTTGTGCAACAGTAGAACCAGTGGCCTCAGGAGGTGGTAAGCTCCCCCTCCCTGGCAGTCTTGAAGCAGCGGCTGGACGAACACTTGTCAGGGATGCTCTAGGCCAGTGGTGGCGAACCTATGGCAAGGGTGCCAGAGGTGTTACTCAGAGCCCTCTCTGTGGGCACACATGCCATCGCCCCAGCCAGGCCCAGACCACCATTAAAGTGTCGAATTCTCTGCCAAATAATTTTAAGTCAATGAAAGCATTTGGGATTGCTTTCCTTCCTTTGTTTGGATCATCTTAAGTTAATGTATGAGTTGTTTTTTTCTAAAGTAAAACCTCAGTATT
The DNA here is from genome assembly GCF_001447785.1 of Gekko japonicus. Classification (NCBI taxonomy): domain Eukaryota; kingdom Metazoa; phylum Chordata; class Lepidosauria; order Squamata; family Gekkonidae; genus Gekko; species Gekko japonicus. The sequence continues at coordinate 54,536 of NW_015162077.1, forward strand.
ATGCTGTAGGGGAAGACCTGTTCCCAATTCCCTTGAGAGCTACTTTGACTAAACAAGACTGGGCTAGATGGGAGACGAGGGACTGTGGTTCAGCGGAAGAGCCTCTGCTAGGCATTGCAGAAGGTCCCAGGTTCAATCCCCCCCATCTCCAGTGAAATGGATTAGGTAGGAGGTGATGTGGAAGATGTCCACCTGAGACCCTGAAGAGCTGCTGCCGGTCCGAGTAGACAATGCTGACCTTGATGGACCAAGGGTCTGATTCAGTAGAAGGCAGTTTGATGTGATGTGCTGTGATGTGGGCCACTAGTCATACAATATGTGGCAACGTTATGTTCCCTTTAGAGGAGTTGCTGAATGGTGCCCTTTCCACCCTCCTGCAATTTTAAGAAGAGGGAAAAGTGGGTTTTTTAAACATTTGCTCCTCTGCATTTCAGTTTTTAAGACAATGAAAAAGTGCACCAATGTACCGTAAGACTAATGCACCAAAAGACTGTGTGTGTTTTTTTTAAATAGTGGATATGAGCAGCATGATTCAGATTTTGCAAAGCAAAGTACTGAGGATGGGTGAACTTGGCTTCATTTTCAGGCTTGTGATGAAAACAATCACCGAGTTATGCATAAAATGTATCGGATGGAACTGCACTTCAGCTTCTGAGTGTTTTCGGAGAACTGGAGTGAAGTATGCTAAGGATGCCGTACGTCCACTGTCAAGGAGCTGACTGCGGTATAGCGTGTGTTTGCGTGTGTTTTGCGTGTGTGTTTAACTTGGACAAGATAGAGCACTGAAGAAGAGATTGGATTTATACCCTGCCCTTCACTCAGAGCGGCTTACAAACTCCTTTCCTTTCCCTTCCCCTCCCCACAACACAACCCCTGATTTCACCTGACCTTTCCCCTCAATTTTAAATAAAACCTTTTTTATCTGCAAATTTTAAAGCATCTCAAGTGCTAATTTCAAGGGTTTAAGTTAAAGGGTGATCCTATCCCTTCTCTCAGGTTCCTGGGTTGAGCAAATAGCCAAAATATACCTCACTGACAGGGTGGGACAGACAAGGTTTCTTCAGGGGAAAAGAAAACACATTACTAGGACTGCTCAGTCAGTGAAGAGACAGAAAAAGAGAGGGAAAAACTAGCCCCTGAGGAAGGGAAGTGGACAGGGTCTATCATAGTAGAGAAGAGCAAGAAAACAAGCAACACAGTGATATAACAAGAATGTTCAACTTCACAGAAGTGATTGGGCCCGGTCACACGGGCCAGATAATGCGCGGGGGGGGGTGGCTTTTCGCGCCGGAGCAATTTAACGTGCCAGAATGCAATCCGACGACGACGCAGCAAAGTGGGGGTTTGTCTGTCGGCGCATGTTTTCGCCGCACATCAACACGGCAAGAGGAGCGCGCTTGAGCGATCACACATAGGTATTCCGTCGACGGCCCGTAGCAAACCGTTTGCCAGCAATGTTCCCTCTAAGCTGTGGAGTCTTGTGAGCAAAAATTCTACTTTGTGAGCCATTGGCATTAAAGTGGAGAGCAAGCAATTTGGCTCCTGCATAAATTACTTTGCTCTGGAGCCCTCCTTCCTGAGCTAAGACAAAAATGTGTGAGCCGGAGGCTAAAAAATGGTGAGCTAGCTCACACTAACTCATCTTAGAGGGAACACCGTTTGCTAGTAGGCTTTCACGGGTATTTTTAAACTCCGGATCTTCGGGCGGATGCTACAGGTCGGGGATGGGTGTGCTACACTTGCCAGATGTGTCCTTGTGATCACGGCCGTATACTCCGCCCAACATTCGTGCCTCTCCCACCACAAATTCTGCGTGTGAACAGGGCCGTTGAAATTTTAGTCTAAGGTTGGTTTGATGGACCGAGTTTATACAGAGTCACCCATAGGTGTGCAGGAGATGAGTACTGTGGATGAAAGGACCAGCAGAGAAAAGCCTCCTGGTCCAGTGAGAAGGTGGACCCAAAAGTTCAGACCTGCATGTAGAGGAGTGGGGAATCAAACCCGGCTCTCCCAGATTAGAGTCCATGCTTTTAACCACTACACCAAACTGGAAAGGAAAATAAACGCTTAATCCTTTCCGCACCAGTCACTTTTGCACTCAAAACCGTATCCTTAGGTGCTTTCCCTAGAGATACTGGCTAGAGTTGCCAACTCCAGGGCAGAAAATTCCTGGAGTTTGGGGGACAGAACCAGGTAGGGCAGAGTTCAGAGAGTTGAGGGAGCTCAGCAAGAATGCGGTGCCACACAGTCCACCCTCCAAACCTGCCATTTTCTCCAGGGGAAGTGATGTCCATAGCCTGGAGATTGGCTATGATTACAGAACACCGAGCCCTACCAGGACGTTGGTCGCCTTAGAAACTGGTAAATTTTCTTCTGTGCAGGAAAAACTAAGAGGGGGAAAGAATTCTTCTTCTTTTTTAAAATCATCTTTATTAATTTTAAATTAATGTACAATACAGCGTAATACAGTGCATCCATCTACAAGAATGTCATCTAAATGGAAAAAGTTGAAACCTACAAGGTTAACCACTTCAGATAAAGAGGGTTAGGGGGGAGAATATCTAGAATCTGTAAGTAGGAGACTACAGGGAACCAAGTTGACACAAATGTGGAGTGGTGTGGGGTATTTGATTGTGCACACCTGAGCGAAGCAGCAATTTTTGCCACGACAAGGTGTTCCCATAGCTTGTCCTGCCAGTCTGTCACTGATGGTGCTGCTGGAGATTTCCAGTTTGCAGCAATGGCCAGGCGGGCTCTTGCTAATAGAGTTGATGTAAGTTCTTTTTTATGATCTTGAATAGAATCATCCCAGTGGTTTAACAGAAAGGATTCAGGCAAGAGAGATAGATTTTGAGTTGTGATATTCTCAATGTGATGTTTCACACCTGTCCAAAACTGTTGGATCTTGGGGCAGGACCACCAGCAATGCAGGTAAGTCCCTTCTTGTCCCTTTCAGCACATCCCTTTTGAAGCCGTCCATGCTTGTAGCTGCCACCACCTCCTGTGGCAGTGAATTCCATGTGCATTCCAGGTTGAAGGGGGGCAAGCTAGAAAGATGTTGCAACGACTAGTTCCATGCTACAACTGAGGCGTCATCGTGAGCCAGGGATCTTCATGGCCCTTTGGTCATAATGGTGGTCCAGCGTCTCCTTGGGATGGACAGCAGTGCAGACACTTCTACCCGGTTGTCATGCCTAGCGCTGGATTTGATACTGTTGCTGCTCTCAAGAAACAAAGCTGCCTTCTACTGAATCAGACGCTTAGTCCATCAAAGTCAGTATTGTCTACATCAAAGTCAGTATTGTCTACTCAAACTGGCAGCAGCTCTCCAGAGTCTCAGGTGGAGGTCTTTCCCATCAGCGACTGCCTGGTCCTTTTAACTGGAGACGGTGGGGATCGAACCCTGGACCTTCCGCATGCCAAGCAGAGGTTTTTCCACTGAGCCACAGGCTCTGTGCCTTGTTAGCCTCCAGAGTAAATGGTTAGCCACTATGTGAGACAGGATGCTGGAGTAGATGGACCGCTGGTCTGATCTACCAGGGCCTTTTCTGATGTTCTTGTGTTCTGAAACCTTCACTTGGGTATACTAGTTAGCAGGGCTTTTTTTGTAGAAAAAGCCCAGCAGGAACTCATTAGCATAACAGGCCACACCCAACATCAGAAACTCATTAGCATATTAAGCCACACACCCCATGTTACCAGAAGTGTGGTCATCCAGCCACACCCACCTTTTGCTTCTTATTCTGTTTACTTTGTTGTCAAAACCCTGGGCTTTTTTTGTAGCAGGAACTTCTTTGCATGTTAGGCCACACGCCCCTAATGTAGCCAATCCTAATGAGTGTCTGCTGTTGGGTGTGGCCTATCATGCTAATGAGTTCCTGCTGGGCGTGGCAAACTCAGGAGCCAGCCGGAACTCCGTTCCTGTGCGTTCCTGCCCAAAAATAGCCCTCCTAGTTAGGAACTCTCCTGATCTCATGTCAGAAATATCCATTAATGAATGCAGATAGAGATGGGTGGCTGTATTAGTCTGTCTGTAGCACTAGGGCTGCGGTGGCTCAAGTGGTTAAGACACTGAACTGCAGACCGGAAGGGCTGTAGCTCGGCAGTTCGAGACCCGAGTGCCGCATGACGGAGTGAGCTTCTGTCTCTGGCCCCAGCTCCTGCCAACCTAGCAGTTCGAAAGCAAGAAACTGCAAGTAGATAAATAGGTACTGCTTCGGTGGGAAGGTAACAGCATTCCATGTGCCTTGGCATCTAGTCATGCCGGCCACATGACCACAGAAACATCTTTGGACAGCGCTGGCTCTTCGGCTTGGAAATGGAGATAAGCACCCCAACCCTAGAGTCAGATTCGACTGGCTTTCGAGCAAGGGAAACTTTTACCTTTATTAGCAGTAGAAAAGAGCAAGAGTCCAGTAGCACCTTCAAGACTCACAAAATTTGTGGTAGGTGATGCGTGAGCAGTGACTCACAAAAGTTCGTCCCCTCCCACAAATGTTGTTAGTCCTTAAGGTGCTACTGGGCTTTTGCTCTATCCTACCATTAATGAATGTATTTGACTTGTTTGTGAGAACCCTTCAGTATATATATGTTATTTCTCTCTTCTCATCTAAATATGCCTGGTGTTTTTTTTCCTTTCCACCACTTGGAGCGCATTAATTCGTTCTCGATCCGTTCCTTCAGGACAAAAAAAAAAATTAAAATAACATTGTCGTAACCTCCATCTAATGCATCTGCATTTCTGATGTCAATAATTCATGTTAACAGCATGAGAACATCACTGGATGACAGAGGGGGGGAAATGGGAGAAAGGACCGGCATAGATACAGCGGTCGGAGGTCCGACCACACTCATATAGGTAATAGGGTGAAAAGGTCCAGCGTCCAGTAGGGAGGAGCGAGGGATGTTCGGATGGGCTTCCTTTCATCTCATCGCCATCCCGGCATCTTTCGTCCGACTTCAAAAAACGAAGAAGAAGCCGCTTTCAATAAAACCCAAATAAAATGCATAATAAAATATGGACTCCCGACCAAAATTCAAATGACTGTCCCAGCGCAAGCCCATAAATAAAGATTCAGCCAGGGAGACATCTGCAAAATACATTTTCAAAAGGCTTTTAAGCTGATTAAGGGGAGTCTGCTTCATGTATATATTGATAGCGCGCGCTGGTGTGTTTTCGTACCGGGGGCAGCGGGAAGCGCAAGGAGACGGCGCACGGACGGCAGAGCAGGATGTGAATTTGCAAGCACTTAAAAAAAACACAAAGAAAGAAAGAAAGAGGAAAGCAACAAGTGGGGGGGGCAGCCGGTTGGAAATTAACTTAGCTGGTAGGCCCTGAATCAGGTTGTGCACCACAAACGATGTGCTAGACGGGGAGACGTTTTGTTGGGAGAACCAGTTTGGTGCAGTGGTTAAGTGCATGCACTCTAATCTGGGAAAACCGGGTTTGATTCCCCACTCCTCCATATGCAGCTGCTGGATGACCTTGGGCAAGCCGTAGTTCTGTCAGAGCAGTTCTTGAAAGGGCAGTTCCTGTCAGAGCTCTCTCAGCTCCTCCTACCTCACAGGGTGACTGTTGTGGGGAGGGGAAGGGAAAGGAGTTTGTAAGCCACTCTGAGACTCCCTTGAGTAGTGAAGGACAGGGTATAAATCCAGTCTCCTCCTCCGCCTCCTCCTCCTCTTCTTCTTCTTGTAGATAGATAGATAGATAGATAGATAGATAGATAGATAGATAGATAGATAGATAGATAGATAGAGCCAGCTTGGTGTAGCAGTTAAGTGCACGGGCTCTAATCTGGGAGAACTGGGTCTGATTCCCCACTCTTCCACTTGCAGCTGCTGGATGACCTTGGGCAAGCCATAGTTCTGTCTGAGCTGTTCTTAAGAAAGAGCAGTTTCTGTCAAGAGCTCTCTCAGCCCCACCTCCCTCACAG
>NW_015162077.1:60628-61784 GCF_001447785.1 Gekko japonicus
GACAAATTTGGGTAGTGAAGGGCGGGGTATAAATCCAATATCCTCCTCCTCCTTCTTCTTCTTCCCACCAGTTTCCAAAACTGAGTGCCACTGTCAGTTTTCACTGGCAACTGCAATTCCCATAATGCTCTACCCCCCCCCATCTTCTCCTGAGACCTCGTGCTAGGGTGGCCAATCTGCAGGTGAGGCCTGGAGATACCCCCCCACCAGAATTGCAACTGGTCTCCAGACTGCAGAGATCAATTCTTTGGCATCACAACCGTGCTGAGCTCCCTCCCCTCCCTCAAACGCCACCCTACTATCCTCCGCCATAGGCTTGCCAACCTCCTGGTGGCACCTGGAGATCTCCTGCTGACCCCCAGGGGACTAAGATCGGTCCCCCTGGAGAAAATGGCTGCTTTGGAGGGTGGATTCTCAGTTACCATCTCCTGCTGAGGCCCCTCCCCTCCCCAAACCCCACCCTCTCCAGGATCCATCCCCCAAATCGCCAGGTACTTCCCAACCCAAAGATGGCAACCCTACCTATTGCAGAGCTTCAGACCCTGATACGTTCTTAGGGACATGTGATTGCCCCTATATTGAAATTGCAATTTGATCACAAATCGAACACTTAGAGGGGGGAGTTTTCCTTTTGTGGAGCACCAAATATTGTTCTGAATGGTACTGCAACTGTTTTTCCCATGTGCATCTTTACACATTGGTCATTCGCTCACCCTAGTGTGGTGTAGTGGTTAGAGTGTCAGGCTAGGGTCTGAGAGATGCGGGCTCGAATCCCGACACTACTGTGGGAAGCTTGCTGGGTGACCTCGGGCCACTCACATGCTCTCAGTCTAACCTACCTCTGGAGTTCTGCCCCTGCTGGTGGACCTCCTGATGGCCCCTGGGTTTTGGCCACTGTGTGACACAGAGCATCGGACTGGATGGGCCATTGGCCTGATCCAACATTGGCTTCTCTTGTGTTCTTACATCTGGTGCAGTGATGCTCTGTATTCTTGGTGCTTTGGAGGGGACAACAGTGGGAGGGCTTCTAGTGTCCTGGCCCCATTGGTGGATCTCCCGGTGGCACCTGGGTTTTGACCACTGTGTGACACAGAGTGTTGGACTGGATGGGCCATTGGCCTGATCCAGCATTGGCGTCTCTTATGTTCTTAAGACT
>NW_015162077.1:62138-62264 GCF_001447785.1 Gekko japonicus
CTGGGGTGAGCAGAAGACAGCATGGCTTGTCCTTCTAGAATTGCCTGTTTTGCTAATTGCATCAGTATTTGTTGAATGCTCTAAACTGGATCTCAGATACTTGGCATGGTTTTGCAGTGCTTCATG
>NW_015162077.1:63802-66949 GCF_001447785.1 Gekko japonicus
TCTGATGTTCTTATCATGGGAAAGCCTTGGCTTCTCTGCCCTGTTGTTGGCCCTCCAGAGGAACTGGTTGGCCGCTGTGTGAGACAGGATGCTGGACTAGATGGACCACTAGTCTGATCCAGCAGGGCTCTTCTGATGCTCTTATCATGGGAAGGCCTCGGCCTCTCTGCCCTGTCGTTGGCCCTCCAGAGGAACTGGTTGGCCACTGTGTGAAACTGGATGGTGGACTGGATGGACTATTGGTCTGATCCAGCAGGGTTCTTCTGACGTTCTTATTAAGACTAACCTTAGTTGCCAGCCCTCAGGTCTAGGTGGGGGTTCCCCCACCTCTGGGGGCTCCAATCCGCCGCCAGCCAGTTGGCCGGTGGGAGGAAGCCCCGCCCCCAAGCCTTGCCCCCAAGAGCGGCCACCTGCAGCCACCTCTTTCCATCCCTTCCTGCAGAGATATAAAGGGCTTCAGCTGATCCGCGGGGAACACATGGCCCACCAATCAGCTGTAAGGTAAAGGTAAAGGTTCCCTTGCTCGAAAGCCAGTCGAATCCGACTCTAGGGTTGCGGTGCTCATCTCCGTTTCAAAGCCGAAGAGCCAGCGCTGTCCGAAGACGTTTCCGTGGTCATGTGGCCGGCATGACTAAACACCAAGGCGCACGGAACGCTGTTACCTTCCCACCGAAGCGGTACCTATTTATCTACTTGCAATTTCTTGCTTTCGAACTGCTAGGTTGGCAGGAGCTGGAACTAGAGACGGGAGCTCACTCCGTCTTGCGGCGCATCCGGGTCTCGAACTGCTGAACTACCGACCATCCACAGCCTGCAGTTCAGCGTCTTAACCACTTGAGCCACCGCAGCTCCAGAATCAGCTGTAGGGCCCTTTAAATCTTTCAGCAGGGAGGACAAGGGGCTGTCACCCACTGCAGTTCCGCCCACAAAAAGACCCTTTAAAGGAAAGACTTCAGTATGGTACGATGGGGATGCCATAGAGCCCAACTTCCAAAGCGGCCATTTTCCCCAGATGAACTGATCTCTGTTGCCTGGAAATCAGTTGTCACCCCAAGAAGTCTCTAGACTCCACCTGGAGGTTGGCAGCCTTAAACAGGAGAGTCTCCGTATCCCTTGCGCAAGTTGACCTTCTTCCCCAATTAGAATGGGATGGATAGCCTCCGCTTTGGTACGGGAGCCGTATAATATGTTTATTTTGCATTTGGCTCCCTGAAGGACACTCCGATCTCTTTAAGCTTCGTCTCCATTAACAGTCTGACGAGAACTGAAGACGATGTCCCGAATATTTGGACCCTTTTTATCAAAGGAGACATTTCCCTCCTCCCCCCTCCCTCCGTCCCCTCCTTCCCAGCTGGTTAGCCAATCCAATTAGAGAAAATCCAATAAGTCGAAAGATTGGGATAAACTGAATTATAAAGTTTTTGTTATTAATTTCTCCCTCTGTCTCTCGCTGTCTCCCTTTCTTTTGGCAGTGAATGGTTTGCTGGCTGCGCTCGGAACATCTTTTTTGTCCTTAGCAAGAGTGCTCCCCATTAGTCAGTGGGTCTTCATAAACCAAAAGGGGCAGAAGGCAAGACACAAGCATATCTGAGTCGTGCAGGAGTGCCGTTAAGATTTCTGTTGGGGCGGAATTTGGCTGTCGTGCAGGGCTGGCGTCCCAAAAAAGTATTCTGTGAACTTAGGCAGATCGTGAAAGGGAGAGCAGGAAAGGATGAGCCAGTGCTCGGCTCTTGTGGACCTTTCTTACATGCCCAGGGTAATGCCGATAGCCACATTGGGGTCAGGAAGGAATTCCCCTCCGAGCCAGATTGGCCAGGGATCCTGGAGGGGTTTTTTTTGTTTTTTGCCTTCGTCTGGGCATAGATCGGGGTTACTGGGGGAATGGGGTGATGGGAGGTAGTTGTGAATGCCTTGTGTTGTGCAGGTGTTGGACTAGATTACCCTGGAGGTTTGGTGTAGTGGTTTGGAGTCGTGGTTAAGTGCGCGGACTCTAATCTGGGAGAACCGGGTTTGATTCCCCACTCCTCCACTTGCAGATGCTGGATGACCTTGGGCAAGCCGTAGTTCTGTCAGAGCTGTCCTCGAAAGAGCTCTCTCAGCCCCACCTACCTCACAGGGTGTCTGTTGGGAGGGGAAGGGAAAGGGAAAGGAGTTTGTAAGCTGCTCTGAGACTCCGAGTGAAGGGTGGGGTAGAAATCCAATCCAATCTCTTCCTCCTCCTCCTCCTCCTCCTCTTCTTCTTCTTCTTCCAGTTTGGTATAGTGGTTAAGTGGGAGGGCTTCTAGTGTCCTGGCCCCACTGCTGGACCTCCTGAGGGCACCTGGTATTTATGGCCACTGTGTGACAGAGTGTTGGACTGGATGGGCCTTTGGCCTGATCCAACATTGGCTTCTCTTATGTTCTTATGTCTGGGGCAGTCTTATGTCTTCTTCTTCTTCTCTGTGCTTCATCCTCCCCACCCTCTCCCCCAAAGTGCAGTTATACTAGTTTTAAAAAGAAAGAAAAACCTTTATGTTCCCTCCCGTAACCCCATCTGTTCCCTTTCACACATTAAAAAAATGCAAAACAAAACATACAGTTCCCTTAAAAAAACAAAAAACCCTACAGAATATAATCAGTTTGTCAGGCTTCCTCTTTGCATTTTACAGTGTCAAGGTAAATTGCTTAGAACAAGGTTCTCCAGTTGAAAGGATCACGTGGTGGGTGAGGTGACAGAACTGAACCTGAGACCCTGGAGAGCAGCTGCCCGTCTGAGCAGATGGACCAGTGGTCTGATTTGGTAGAAGGCAGCTTCCTGTGTGTTCATGTGCTTCTATCTGGAAGGAGTTTTTTTTTAACATAGGGAAGTACTGTAGGGGGTGGAATATTATACCCAGGGGTCATTTCCTGCAGGAGCGCACAGGTGTGGAGCTCCGGCAGTAAAGAGCCCAGGGGGCGGGCACATGCAACAAGCCCCACCCCCTGCTCCCAGGTGCCCTCAGTCAGAGCAGGAAGCAGCCAGGTAAGTTGCAGAGCTCCCCCCAGCCCCCTGGTCCAAAACAGTCCAGTGGCACCTTCAAGACCAAGTGTTATTCAGGTACAAGCTCTCCCTCCTCCGTGAGGGCAGATCTGCACGTTCCCCCCCCCCCAATAGCTCGCAAACCAAAA
>NW_015162077.1:67025-67345 GCF_001447785.1 Gekko japonicus
TCTCCCCCCCCCCCCCCAAATAGTTGGAATCCAAAAGAGTCCAGTGGAGCCTGAGCGGTGGGTGTTGCCTTCTGACACACTTCCAGTGATGTCAGGGGGTGTGGCATATGCAAATAAGTTATGCTAATGAGCTTGTACCTGAATAAAACTTGGTCTTAAAGGTGCCGGGGGGGGGGAGCTCTGCAACTTACCTGGCTGCTTCTTGCTCTGACTGAGGGCTGCTGGGAGCAGGGGGTGGGGCTTGTTGCATGTGCCCGCCCCCTGGGCTCTTTACTGCTGGAGCTCCGCTCCCGTGCGCTCCCGCAGGAAATGACCCCTAA
>NW_015162077.1:68733-87450 GCF_001447785.1 Gekko japonicus
AGAGGTCCATCAGTGGCTATTAGCCACAAGGTATAGATAGGGTGACAGGAGCTGCGGTGGCTCAAGTGGTTAAGACGCTGAACTGCAGGCTGTGGAAGGTCAGTAGTTCAGCAGTTCGAGACCCAGGGTGCTGCATGACGGAGTGAGCTCCCCTCTCTAGTTCCAGCTCCTGCCAACCTAGCTGTTCGAAAGCAAGACATTGCAAGTAGATAAATAGGTACCGCTTCGGTGGGAAGGTAACAGCGTTCCATGCGCCTTGGTGTTAAGTCATGGCGGCCACATGACCACGGAAACGTCTTCGGACAGCGCTGGCTCTTCGGCTTTGAAATGGAGATGAGCACTGCAACCCTAGAGTTGAATTTGACTGGCTTTTGAGCAAGGGAAGCCTTTACCTTTACCTTATAGATAGGAAGGAACGCTGGGTCTGGGGGAAGGGATGCTCTGTATTCTTGGTGCTTGGGGGGGGGGACAACTGTGGGAGGGCTACTAATGTCCTGGCCCCACTGCTGGACCTCCTGAGGGCACCTGGTGTTTTTGGCCACAGTGTGACGCAGAGTGTTGGACTGGGTGGGCCATTGGCCTGGTCCAACATTGGCTTCTATTATGTTCTTATAAGAGGGAATTGGATAGCATATGGAGCAGAGGTCCATCAGTGGCTATTAGTCACATGGTATAGATAGGAACTGTTGGTCTGGGGGAAGGGATGCTCTGTATTCTTGGTGCTTGGGGGGGGACAGTGGGAGGGCCTCTAGTATCCTGGCCCCACTGCTGGACCTCCTGAGGGTATTTATGGCCACTGTGTGACACAGAGTGTTGGACTAGAGAAGCCTTTGGCTTTTTTAAAGCAAGCAAAGCATTCATCATGTGGTCGCCCCCTACAGCTTCCTAAAGTGTGACGTGGTACATCCCGGGAATGGGTCCACATCGAACTGTACGGCACGTTCCCCATCCTTTGAGGAAGAGCCACTGTGAGGGAAGATTTGCCTCGGAGGGCCTTTGTTCTCCCAATTCATTTGCACACAAGGAGACCCGCAAGATATTTGAACTCTTAAGGCTAGCTGGCTCCTTCCTTCCTTTCTTCCTCGCTTGCCTTTGATCCACGAGTCTTTGTTTTCTCCCTAGATGCTCACTAGATTATATTGCAGGAGACGAAGAAATGAGAACAACTTCCCTTTCTGGCCCAAGTTGGTCTATGTGCCGAGTCACAGCGGGCTGGAATGGGTTTTTTCTTCCCCCTTTAAAAAAATCTGTACTCTTACAAATTTCCTCTCTTTGTTCTTTTCATTTGCTTCAAACTCTCGGAGCGGGTTGATTTGTCCTCATGCGGGGGAAACAAAAAAAATAAGAGTTGTAAAGGTCACTTGGAGCGGCTCCTTCTTCTAAGGGTCAGAGGCACCGAGCTGATTGATTTGAAACTACAAGGGTCCCCCGGTGTGCGCCTCTATTTTTAATTCATAAAGGGGCTGAATTGGTTAATTATTTACTCATTGCGGCCGTGTTCTGACCATTAAAAATAAAGTTAGCTGTATCTGTTTTCCAGCAAGGAAAGGCTAAAGCATTGTAGGACTATCATTATTATTTTTTCCGTTTAGAAATAAAGATGACCGGAGGGAGGGGAGTGAAAGATTTATAGAACAACGTGTGGGGTGCAGGAAGCCGACAGGGCGTGCATCTCTTTCTCTCTCGTAGTGTTAGAACTTGGAGTCATCCTGTGAAATGTTTGGGCTGTCGATTCAGGATGGACCAAAGGAAGCATTTCCTCATATTGAGATTAAATATGAGCAGCCAGTGTGATGCAGCGACAAAAAAGGCTAATGCGATCTTGGCGGTGCATCAATAGGGACCTAACATCCAGATTGAATGTAAGAAAGGGCCACATGAACTAACCACTGATGCAGCCCTTCCTGCCGTGCATCGATAGGGGCCTAACATCCAGATTGAATGTAAGAAAGAGCCACATGAACTAACCAGTGATGCAGCCCTTCCTGCCCTCCCTCTCATGAGCTGCCTAAGTTCACAGAATAGGGTTGCCAGCCTCCAGGTGAGGCCCGGAGATCTCCCACTTTTGCAACTGATCTCCAGCGGACAGAGATCAGCTCCCCTGGAGAAAAGGGCTGCTTTGAAGGGTGGACTCAATGGCACTGGACCATGCTGAGGCCCCTCCCCAAACCCCGCCCTCTCCTGGATCCACCCCCAAAGTCTCCAGATATTTCCCAACCCAGAACCGGCAACCCTATCACAGAATCGGCATTGCTGTCAGACGTCCACCTAGCCATCTGTGCAAGAAGGGCTGTGGCTTGGTGGAAGAGCCTCTGCTTTGGACTCAGAAGGTCCCAGGATCTATCCCCGGCATCTCCAGTTAAAAAGGATCAGGCAGGAGGTGATGTGAAAGACCTCCGCCTGAGACCCTGGAGAGCTGTAAAGTAGAGTCCTACCTACCTGGCATGCAGAAGGTCCCAGGTTCAATCCCCGGCATCTCCAGTTAAAAAGGTCCAGGCAGGAGGTGATGGGAAAGACCTCCACCTGAGACCCTGGAGAGCCACTGCCCATCTCAGTAGACAATTGGACCTTGTAGACAATTGGAGCCAGTTTGGTGTAGTGGTGAAGTGTGCAGACTCTAATCTGGGAGGACCGGGTTTGATTCCCCACTCCTCCACTTGCAGCTGCTGGATGACCTTGGGCAAGCTGTAGTTCTGAAAAGAGCTGAAAGGGCAGTTCTCAAAAGAGCTCTCTCACTCCTACCTACCTCACAGGGTATTTGTTGTGAGGAGGGGAAGGGAAAAGAGTTCGTAAACTGCTCTGAGTCCTTGTTGTAGTGAAGGGCAGGGTATAAATCCAATCCCCTCCTCCTCCTCTTCCTCCTCCTCTTCCTCCTCCTCCTCCTCCTCCTCCTCCTCCTCCTTGATGGACCAAGGGTCTGATTTAGTATAAGGCAGCTTCATGTCTGTCTTTCTGAAGTTATCTAATAGTGTTTATGGATGGGTATTATTGTGAACCCTCCGCTGATGATCAGCACTGCTCAAGGCTAATGAAATCCCTGCACACCAGCAGAGTTGGATGCAGGTAAATTCATGCAAAGAATCAGCAACTCGGAATTTTGAGACCCCTCTTCCCAGACCTCTCAATCCACATAAAGCAGCACCTTCGTTTTCTCCAGATTTGATCTTCGTAACCCATTTGCCAAGCAGGGTCAGAATCACCCAGAGGTTCCCACGGGTTGGGGTGGAAAACACGCCAGGTTTAAGGCTGCGGTTTCCCTCCGCACCGGAGAGAAGCTCTGCAGAGATGCTAAATAGCTATCAAATCTGCTGTAACAGATGTGCGGTGATAGGCAGCTGGAAGCCCAAAAAGGGAGAGAATCCAGCTGCAGACACTAAATGCTTCGGTTGAGCGAGAGTAAACATCTGCCTGGTGGATTTAGAATTACCCGTAACCACGGTGTGTGCCAGCGATGTTTCCATGAGTGTGGCAAACTGCCAAAGCGGGGAGAGATGTCAGTCAGTGGGGAACAGCCCCTAGAGAGACAAACGGCCGTGGAGGGGGCTGATCCCTTGGGGAGGGGTGCGTGGAGAAGAGAATGTCACCTTACATTTCTTTCCATGATATTTGAGTTTGGGCCTGTAGGAAGTCAGAGGTGCCCCAGAAGGAATCTATGCCTGGAAGCCCATGATATTTATTTCCTTTGATTATACCTCGCCTTTCTGGGGGACCAAAATAGCTTACGTTGGTATTATTATAAGAACATCAAAGGAGCCCTGTTGGATCAGGCCAGTGGTCCATATGTTGGTATTATTATAAGAACATCAGAGGAGCCCTGCTGGATCAGGCCAGTGGTCCATCCAGTCCAGCATCCTGTCTCACACAGTGGCCAACCAGTTCCTCTGGAGGGCCAACAACAGGACAGAGAGGCCGAGGCCTTCCCCTGATGTTGCCTCCTGGCTCTGGGATTCAGAGGATTAGTCCTTCTGAATGTGGAGGGTCCCCTCAGTCGCCATGACTAGTAGCCATTGATATACTCATCTTCCATGTTTATGCCTGTGGCCATCACGCCATCCTCTGGCAGCGAATTCCACATTTGAATCACTCTCTGTGTAAAGTAGTATTTCCCTTTGTCCGCCCTGAACCTACTGCCCGTCAGCTTCATTGGATGCCCTCAAGTCCAAGTATTTCGGGGGGGAGGGAGAGAGAGAAATATTGTTATTGCGCTGTTTCCATACATAGATTAATTAAGTTAAAACATTTTTAATGCTGCCTTTCCTCCTGGTTATGGTCCACAAGGTGGTCAACATTAAGTCAATAACTATGTAAATAAATACAATAAAATATTTGAGACGTTAAAAATGCAGTGAAAAATGATAAAATTATTCAATTAAAAACACACAGACAAACCACACTAGGAGGAGGACCAATAGCCATTTCTGGGGGCATGTGAGACGAAACAACGTCTTTAGGTAAAGGTAAAGCTCTCCCTTGCTCGAAAACCAGTCGAGTCCGACTCTAGGGTTGCGGTGCTCATCTGCGTTTCAAAGCCGAAGAGCCAGCGCTGTCCGAAGACGTTTCCGTGGTCATGTGGCCAGCAGGACTAAACACCAAGGCGCTTAATGCTGCCTTTCCTCCTGGTTAGGGTCCACAAGGTTGTGAATATTAAGTCAATAACTATGTAAGTAAATACAACAAAATATTTTGAGACGTTAAAAATGCCGTGAAAATGACAAAATCATTCAATTGGAAACACACAGACAAACCACACCAGGAGGAGGGCCAATAGCCATTTCTGGGGGCATGTGAGACGAAACAAAGTCTTTAGGTCAAGGTAAAGGTTCCCTTGCTCGAAAGCCAGTCGAGTCCAACTCTAGGGTTGCAGTGCTCATCTCCGTTTCAAAGCCGAAGAGCCAGCGCTGTCCGAAGACGTTTGTCATGTGGCCGGCATGACTAAACACCAAGGCGCACGGAACGCTGTTCCCTTCCCACCAAAGTGGTACCTATTTATCTACTTGCAATTTCGAACTGCTAGGGTGGCAGGAGCTGGGGCCAGAGATGGGAGCTCACTCCATCATGCGGCACACTCGGGTCTCGAACTGCTGAACTACTGACCTTCCACAGCCTGCAGTTCAGTGTCTTAAGCACTTGAGCCACCGCAGCTCCTAACAACGTCTTTACCTGCTGGCAAAACACCCCACTGGAGGGAGACAGATGCATTTCCATGGGGAAGGAGACCCCTTTCTTGGGTTGACACCCATCTAGCTTTATTTCTAACATGACTGCTTTATTTTTGGTTTCATGTTGCATTTTTTGTTGCTGTCGACTGCCCTGAGCCCTGTGAACTCAGGGAAGGGCGGTATATACATTGAAATTATAAATAAATAAATATGTCATTTAGCCATCCAGTTTAGTGCCCCTGCCCTCGCTTTTACCCCTCACAACAACCCCATGAGGTAGGCCAGGCTGAGAGCATGTGACTGGCTCAAGGTCCCCCAGCTAGTTTCCATGGCAGAGTGGGGGATTCGAACCTGGGTTTCCCAGATCCTAGACCAACCATAAGAACATAAGAGATGCCAATGCTGGATCAGGCCAAAGGCCCATCCAGTCCAACACTCTGTATCACACAGTGCCCAGAAATACCAGTGCCATCAGGAGGTCCACCAGTGGGGCCAGGACATTAGAAGCCCTCCCACTGTTGACCCCCCCCAAGCACCAAGAAGACAGAGCATCACTTGCCCCAGAGTCCCTCTCTATACCGTGTGGCTAATAGCCACTGATGGACCTCTGCTCCATATGCTTATCTAATTCCCTTTTGAAGTCGTCCATGCTTGTAGCCGCCACCACTTCCTGTGGCAGTGAATTCCAAGTGTTAATCACTCTTTGGGTGAAGAAGTACTTCCTTTTATCCGTTCTAACCCGACCGCTCAGCAATTTCATGGAGTGCCCACAAGGAGTTCTTGTATTGTGAGAAAGGGAGAAAAGAACCTCTTTCTCAACCTGCTCTATCCCATGCATAATCTTATAAACCTCGATCATGTCACCCCTCAGTCATCGTTTCTCCAAGCTAAAGAGCCTTAAGCGCCTTAACCTCTCCTCATAGGAAAGGGCCTTAACCATCTCGGCCCTACATCATGCTGGGCAGGTGCTCAGGATGACAGATCTCAGCTGTTTTGCCAATGCGTCTCCCCACCCTCGCTCCCCGTTGCACCAATGCCGAAAGGATCTATTCCGATTGAGAGGTATCGTCGGAGCATCCATAGCAGCCCTCTTTCTGCTTATGGATCCTTTCCAAACTGGCGAGGCGCTGTCTCTGAAAGCTACCCTTTCCATGACGCCTCATCAACGCGGACATCCCTCATCCGCGGAATGCTTCGGAACACTGTTCCTCCCTACATGCACGGGGCTCTCTTTACTCCAGCGGCCAGCACAAAACAAGGAACTGCTCGTGGCAGCAGAAGCCATCCTTGTAAGGAGGCCTCGAGGTCCATAAATGGGTTGGCACCTGGTGGCCTCTCGGAGTTTTTCATTCCCATTTCAGAAGAAGAAGAAGAGATTAGATTTATACCCCACCCTTCACTACCCAAGGGAGTCTCAGAGCGGCTGACAAACTCCTTTCCCTTCCCCTCCCTACAACAGACATCCTGTCAGGTAGGTGAGGCTGAGAGAGCTCTTGACAGAAACTGCTCTTTTTCAAGAACAGCTCTTATCAGAACTATGGCTTGCTCAAGGTCAACCAGCAGCTGCAAGTGGAGGAGTGGGGAATCAAACCCGGTTCTCCCAGATTAGAGTCCGCGCACTTCACCGCTACACCAAACTGGCTCTTGCATCTTACAGCTTTAATATTTGGGGACGCGGGTGCTGAGATGATCATGATTTGTATGCCATTCTGTATGAAAGGGCAAACCAAATTTAGAGTCCAGCAGCACCTTTAAGACCAACAAAGGTTTATTCACACTTTCGTGTGCATGGACACTTTTTTCAAATACACTGGAATGGCGGAGTTCAGACTTATAGACAGAGGCGGAACAGCAGATTAACATGTGACATGATGAGGACGTTTTAAGATGAGGCTGAGATAGCTCTTGACAGAAACTGCTCTTTTTCGAGGACAGCTCTTATCAGAACTATGGCTTGCCCAAGGTCATCCAGCAGCTGCAAGTGGAGGAGTGGGGACTCAGACCCAGTTCTCCCAGATTAGAGTCCGCGCACTTAACCACTGCACCAAACTGCCTCCCTGCCAGTGCAAGGCTCCCTGGACTCCACCCCCAAATCTCCAGGAGTTTTCCAACCTGGATATGGCAACCCTATCCCCCCCCCATCCTCTGCCGGTGATCGGGGAGGAGCTGGCGACCCTTCTCGTTGGCCTGAATTCGAATGCCGTGTCACCTGAAGAGGAGCAGACGGGCGGCCTTCGAAATCAGAGAAAGCGCTCACGTTCCTTCAGCCGCCGTGGCGGAGTAGTGAGGGGAGGGGGGAGAGCGAGACAAATCTTTTTATGTTATCGCCACCTGCCAACAAAGATAGATTGCACCAAGTCACCACCTACAATTATTATAGTGAAGAGCCCCTTTGGTGAAGCCCGCTGGGTCCGGCTGTTTATCAGGCGGGAGGCTATTGTATCTCGGCTCCTGGCCAAGGCAAGCGGTTAGGGTCCGAAACCCAAAAAAGAGAAGAAGAGATTAGATTTATACCCCACGGTGGCTCAGAGGATAAGAGCTGAGCTGCAGACCAGAAGGTCTGTAGTTCAGCAGTTCGAGACCCGAGTGCCGCGTGACGGAGTGAGCTCCCGTCTCTGGCCCCAGCTCCTGCCAACCTAGCGGTTCGAAACCAAGAAATTGCAAGCAGATTAACAGGGACCACTTTGGTGGGAAGGTCAGATGCGTTCCGTGCTCCTCCGTGTTTAGTCATGCCGGCCACATGACCACGGAGAAGTCTTTGGACAGTGCGGGCTCTACGGCTTGGAAATGGAGATGAGCACCACCCCCTAGAATCGGATTTGAGTAGCTTTCGAGCAAGGGAAACCTTTACCCTTTACCTTCACTACCTGAAGGAGTCTCAGAGCAGCTTACAGACTCCTTTCCCTTCCCCTCCCCACAACAGACACTCTGTGAGGTGGGCGGGGCTGAGAGAGCTCTGAGAGAACTGCTCATGAGACAACAGCTCTGAGAGATCTTGTGACTGACCCAAGGTCATCCAGCAGCTGCATGTGGAGGTGTGGGGAATCAAACCCGGTTCTCCCAGATTAGAGTCCGCGCACTTAACCATGACACCCAACTGGTTTTGGCTTCTCATTCCAGCCCCCCCCCCCAAGCAATTCCGAAAGATCTTAGCATTGTTTATGGTCTTCTGTAAATGGATGTGGCTTCCACACCTATGTTCCATCTCTGCAGGTGAGGACTTCCACTTCTGGGTTGGGAAATTCTAGGAGATCTGGGGGTGGAGCCTGGGGAGGGTGGGATTTGAGGGAGGAAGTGATGTCAGCAGGGTTTCTTGCTTGGAGCAGGGTTTCTCGCTGGAGAGCAGCCATTTCCTTCAGGGGGAACTGACCCCTGAGGTCTGTATTCTTCCCCGGCATCTCCAGTTAAAACAGCCAGGTTGTAGGTGATGCAGAACTCTGCCTGAGACCCTGGAGAGCTGTAAGGAGGGGCCGTGGCTCAATGGAAGAGCCTCTGCTTGACATGCAGAAGGTCCCAGGTTCAGTCCCTGGCATCTCCAGGCAGAACCAGGCAGGAGGCGATGTGGAAGACCTCCGCCTGAGACCCTGGAGAGCCACTACTGGTCTGAGTAGATGATACTGATATTGATGGACCAAGGGTCTGATTCAGTAGAAGGCAGCTCCATGTAAGGTCATTGATGTTGATCAGACGGTTACATGTACATACCAAGCAGCAGGACAAGAGAGTACACGTGAAGGCGACCTGTGGGAGTTTGGGGGTGGTAAGGACATGGGGTGCTAGCATTGCCATGATTGGCAAGAAGCGGGAGATTGGCGGAGAACTGGGGGGGGTGCCAGCATTGCACGTGCTATGACAGGGGTGTCAAACATGCAGCCCGGGGGCCAAATCAGGCCCCCGGAGGGCTTATGTCAGGCCCACAGTGGAACTGGCTGTCTTCTGCTTCTTCTTCTAGTTCTGCTGCTGCTGCGTCATCATACGTTTGCAGCTTACAGATACACACCTGAACAGCACACTCAATACTGCAACAGCACAGACATTTTGATGCAATAATTCGGAGCGAGAGGCGTCAATTATCAGACACTGTTAATAAGCAGAATATTGCACGAGTGCCGATGTTTTAAGCATGTTTTTATTTTAAGTAAAAAAACCCAACCCCTTTGTGTTTGTGTCCTTTATATAAAGTTTATATATCCACTACCTGGCATTACAGTTTATGACACACATGACCCGGCCCAACAAAGTCTCATTTATGTCAGATCCGGCCCTCATAACAAATGAGTTTGACACCTCTGTGCTATGATATCACTTCCAGGAGGAAAAAAACCCCAAAAACGGAAGTGATGGCATACCTCTCTAGGAAACTCTATTTATTTATTTATTTTATTATATTTATACCCCGCCCTCCCCGCAAACGGGCTCAGTTTCCAGAGGTTCCTAGAGCTTAGACAGGACATCACTTCTGAGTGTCCCCCGTAAGCGATGCCCTGCTACTTGGAGCAGGAGTGAGGAACAAGGATAATGCCACTATACTGGGGGACCTGGCAGTCTTAAGCCC
Organism: Gekko japonicus; assembly: GCF_001447785.1. NCBI lineage: Eukaryota > Metazoa > Chordata > Lepidosauria > Squamata > Gekkonidae > Gekko > Gekko japonicus. The sequence goes on from NW_015162077.1 coordinate 78,448, forward strand.
CTTCCATCGCCAGACAGAAGACCGGGGAGATTTCCAAACCTTGCCATGTGAATTCTGCAGAAACCACCCTGGGAGCAGATAGCTGAAAGTCGGGCTGTTTCACGTTTTAAAAAATCAACCAGCCAACATGCCAGGAAAACTCAGTCTGGGACTTCTCAGAATGTCAGGCAAATGTTCGGGGCGCGATCACACCGCAACATCTGGGAAGCGTAGCGCACCCGTGGCCAACCCGTGGCGTCCCGCCAAAGATGCAGAGTTTAAACGTAGCAAGGAAAGTGCGCTAGTATTCAGAAAACGCGCAGCAAAGGCAGGCGTCTGATCGCGGGAGCGCTAGTATCCCATGGCATTTGGCGCCCGTCCACGTCCCGTCACAAACCGGATGTTTTTCGTAAGCGCATGCGCACAAACACAAAACTGAAAGCGGTGCTTCTCCGCAGAACTGTGCATGCACACAAATGCAGAACACTTGTGTGATCGCGCCGCGCCGCTTCTTTGCAGCATCGCCGTGTGATCGCCAGCTAACAGCCGAAGCATGGAGACTCGGGGGACCGTGTGATTGGGCTACCACGCTTTATTTTGCTCCGAGGCAAACAGCCACGCCTCACCCCCCGCGCGCGTTATCTAGCCTGTGTGATCGGGGCCATAGAGAAGGGAAAACTGCAGGATGAAGGTTTTTTTCTGTCCGAGTCTGATAAATGTTTGCCATGTCCAACCTCTTGGGTTGATAATACTGAATCTGGATAGTCTCTCACACACACCCTGCCCCCGGCGGTCTTTCGTTCCCTCTAAGTCCCAGCAGGTGCACAGCGTGGCAATCGTCAGAACTGTCGCGGGGAAGCATTCTGCCAGAGGAGAATGACTCGGCTGCTGTAACGAAACCCTGCCAAGCGCCAGTTTAGCATGCCGGTAATAATGCCCTCTACGTACATATTTCACTGCAGCACAGCACCCCCTCTGGAAAAAGGAGCAGAGGCTGCCAGAAGCAACGAGGGCTCCCGGAAGCCTGCGAAAGAAGCGGAACAGAAAATCCAGCTCCTAGGCAAGGCTCTGCTTTGTGATTTGACGTAGATGGCATTCTTTAAAAAAAATGCATGCATATTACTATACACAACAACATTAAAAATGAAGTGGAAACCAAGGGGCATGTGGTAACCTCGTAAGAACATCAGAAGAGCCCTTCGGGATCAGACCAGTGGTCCATCTAGTCCAGCATCCTCTCTCACACAGTGGCCAACCAGTTCCTCTGGAGGAATAACAACAGGGCATAGAGGCTGAGGCCTCCATAAGAACATTAGAAGAGCCCTTTGGGATCAGACCAGTGGTCCATCTAGTCCAGCATCCTGTCTCAAACAGTGGCCAACCAGTTCCTCTGGAGGAATAACAACAGGGCATAGAGGCTGAGGCCTCCATAAGAACATTAGAAGAGCCCTTTGGGATCAGACCAGTGGTCCATCTAGTCCAGCATCCTGTCTCACACAGTGGCCAACCAGTTCCTCTGGAGGAATAACAACAGGGCATAGAGGCTGAGGCCTCCATAAGAACATTAGAAGAGCCCTTTGGGATCAGACCAGTGGTCCATCTAGTCCAGCATCCTGTCTCACACAGTGGCCAACCAATTCCTCTGGAGGAATAACAACAGGGCATAGAGGCTGAGGCCTCCATAAGAACATTAGAAGAGCCCTTTGGGATCAGACCAGTGGTCCATCTAGTCCAGCATCCTGTCTCACACAGTGGCCAACCAGTTCCTCTGGAGGAATAACAACAGGGCATAGAGGCTGAGGCCTCCATAAGAACATTAGAAGAGCCCTTCAGGATCAGACCAGTGGTCCATCTAGTCCAGCACCCTGTCTCACACAGTGGCCAACCAGTTCATCTGGATGTACGGTTGCCAAGTCCCTCGGACCTGCCAGCAGGGGATGGGGGGTAAACTTAACCTGTGAGGTAGGACAGGCCAGCTTGGCAGAAAGTGTCTGCAAACCCACATTTTGTACAGGTCCATTCAGCACAGAAGCAAAGAAGGGCCGTGGCTCAGCGGCAGACCATCTGCTTGGCATGTAGCAAGTCCAAAGAAGGTGATGGGAAGGGCATCTCTGCCTGAGGCCCTGGAGAGCCATTGCCAGTCTGAGTAGACAATACTGACCTTTTTGGACCAAGGGTTGGATTCTGTATAAGGCAGCTTCAAGTGGTTGTTGGGGAGGGGCTGTGGCTCAGTGGTAGAGCATCTGCTTGGCATACAAAAGGTCCCAGGTGTTTTGTACTAGGGCTAGAACTTTCCAGGACTATCTACCTACCAGAAACTGGCTGAGCTTGGAGACCCAGAACAATAGCCCACCAGGACTCTGGAGGTGACCAATGAGGAAGTAATGTTATGTAAATAGCCTATCGTTGGGAGTGGTTTGTGTTTGGGTGTGGTTTTCCCATGCTATTTAAACAGGGCTGTTGCCCTGGGGTTTTAGTCTTGTTCCTGAAATCACTTAATAAAGTAGAGCTGTTTCACTGCAATGCATCTTGAACCCAGTATTTAACACTGGCGATGAGGATCAATCCCCAGGATCTCCAGCTAAAAGGACCAGGCAGTAGGTGACATGAAAGACCTCTCTGCCTGAGACCCTGGAGAGCTGCTGCCAGTCTGAGTAGACAGTACTGACCTTGATGGATCAACGGTTAGATTCTGTATAAGGCAGCTTCAAGTGCTTGTTGGGGAGGGGCTGTGGCTCAGCGGTAGAGCATCTGCTTGGCATGACGAAGGTCCCAGGTTCAATCCCCGGCATCTCCAGTGAAAAGGACATGGGAGGAGGTGACGTGAAAGACCTCTGCCTGAGACCCTGGAGAGCTGCTGCCCGTCTGAGTAGACAATACTGATGGTGATGGACCAGGGGTTTGATTCAGTATGAATGAATGAATTTTATTGTTAAGGCAGCTTCATGTGCGGGCCACATCTCCCCACTGAATGTACACCACATTGCACATCCAGGATTTTCCTGTAGTTAATGTATGAACCCCTACGACATACCCATAGGGAATAGATCTGCTTTGTATCTAGAGCCAAAACATCTGACCCTGGGAGATGAACACATGCCTAATTTTTTTAAGCCCACAAGAAAAGGCACCCTCGATTTCGCTAGACTGAGCATTCCACGGCTATGTAATTCTTGTGCCTTTTGTCTTAAAACGGGCTGTGTCTGGAGCCGCAGAGAAAGTTCTCCATAACAGACTGAAAGTGCCTCTCCACGCTGGTATATAATCTGCGGCTAAGCATCAGCCCAGTGTACAAAAACACAAGTCGTCTAATGCTTAGATAAGCACCCAGTGGATGAACAGGGGCCCCCGCGGTGGCCTACGCTTTGTATTAGCATCCCGCATGAGCACTCACGGCTGAATCTCTAAATTTAAGATTCATCCATCAGAATTCCTCGGGCGGGGGGGGGACGGGGACAAGAGAGCGGGCGGGAGCGAAGGGAAGGAGACGCAGCTCGAGAAATAAGTACAGGACGGCGCAGCCAAATTGTTTCTAAATGGCGCTTTAGTTGGAGATCTCCATGGGGGAGAGGGAGGCAGCTGCATTAGGACATAGACTAAATGCTACTGTTTGGGGAAAAGAATTGGTGGCAAGCAATTTGCATCCATTTTTCTCTTCTCTGTGTGTGTGTGTGTGTGTGTGTGTGCATATGCCCAGGATTTGTTGTCACTGCTATTTGGGGGTTGACACAAAACCACACCCATGCATGCCATTCAAGACTAAAAGGACCCCCTCACGGAGCTCCAGCCAGTATCTCCATGGGTGCATGAACCCCACCACCCCCTCCCAACCAAACTACCACTGAGACCTTCTGTAGACCGAAAACAGCCTCTGTTTTCTCACCCCTGACTTCTGATCTTGTGAATCAACAGGGATTTTGAGCACCTGCTGCTTCTCTCAGCCTTGGGAAAGGAGGGTAAGCAGAGAGAGAGAGAGAGAGAGAGAGAGAGAGAGAGAGAGAGAGAGAGAGCCCTTGAACTCATGAATATGAAGAGGCACGAGGAGATGGAATGATTTAAATAAAACATTGCCATTGGCGGGGCTGTTTACACTTCTTGGAATGATTCTGACAGACATCGCCTGCAGTTTTTCTGCGGCACCATTTTGGTCTCCTCGAGAGGAACAGTGGGCACCGCATGCAGCTCAAAGGGCAAGGGTGGGAATAACTAACAGGCCAGCTCTCGTTTGCGAATGCAAGTCGCACACAAGATGGATACACAGAACCCATCGCTGAGAAGGCTGCAAGGTAGCCCGTTGGATTCTTTTACGCCTCGGCAACTTCAGAACTAGGGCTGGAGCACTGTGCGTGGGGCGGATCTTCGGGACCAGCCGGGAGTTATAAATGGTGCCACGCGTGGGGGCTTACGGCTTGATGGGGCTGGGTCATGAGCGGCTCGGTCAGACACCCAACTTTCATCGTTTAAGAGGGCGCGTCCCTCCAAGCCCCCACAATTCACCCTGTCAAAAAAAAAGGTGTTCTGTTCCATTTGATTTGCGCTGGGAGTTTCACACGTGCCACTCGTCAAGCTTGGAGAATCCTTGCATTCTCTCTTTCCAGCATCCCCCCAGCCATCATATTCTTTCCTGGGATTAGCCAAAATCCCCAGAGTGAGATACTTCTCATGGCCACCCAAGTATCACGGCTGGTTAATATGTAGGTGGGGGCAGGGGTCATTTCCTGCAGGAGCGCACAGGAGCGGAGCTCCAGCAGTAAGGAGCCCAGGGGGCGGGCACATGCAACAAGCCCCACCCCCTGCTCCCAGCAGCCCTCAGTCAGAGCAAGAAGCAGCCAGGTAAGCTGCAGAGCTCCCCCCTCCCCCCCAGTCCAAAACAGTCCAGTGGCACCTTTAAGACCAAGTTTTATTCAGGGACAAGCTCTCCCTCCTCTGCGAGGACAGATCTGCACGTTCTCCCCCACCCCGATAGCTAGCAATCCAAAAGAGTCCAGTGGAGCCTGAGCGGTGGGTGTTGCCTTCTGACACGCTTCTGGTGATGTCAGGGGGTGTGGCGTATGCAAATGAGTTATGCTAATGAGTTATGCTAATGAGCTCCTGCACCTCTTTTTCTACAAAATGACCCCTGAACATACCCATAGGTGCTGCCTCACTTTGAGTGCTCACAGTACAGCACACAGATCTATTTTTACATCCCTTAAAACAAACAGATAATTTTGGGGGGGTCTTGGCTCCTAAACTGGAAATTTTCATCCCAAAAATGCCTCTCCCCCTCCCCTTCAATTCCTTCTTCCACACATTAATTCACGATCGCCCGGTCATCAACAATTTACCATGGCTTCCCCCCCCCTCCCTGTTGACTTATTGGCCAGCAGTAAACACATGATGAATACCAGACATAAAACATGCCAAAGTCTACAAACCCAATGGATCAGCACACGGGACAAATAAAGGTGTGGGGGGGAGGCACCCGGCAACCTGAAAAGGCTGTTAGTTAGATGCCCTTGGAAATAATTAGTGGTGCTGGCTAGTGTCTCTCCTTCACAATCTGGTGCTCCAGGCCCTCGGCCTTCGCTTTTCTAATATCCACAGTAAAAATAGATTTCCCCACTCGCCTCCCCCCCCCCAAAATAAAGCACTTGGAAGGAGTGATGGATTTTCACTGCATCACACAGACATAAATGACACGGCCAGACGGATCCCCAAATAAGTTCAGCCGAGGGATTCAATCGGCTCTCACCCAAATCTGCCAGTTTAACCTCTTTATGGATCGGGCTGCAGTGTAACAGGCCGCCCCCGCCCCAGCCACCAAATTAACAATCATTGAGGTTATTTTTGGCCTGAGCTGTCCAACATTTAGAAATCTCTTTCTTTCTTAACGCACTATTTGATGACAGGACCGACTGCCGCACTTATCGGGATGGGCCCAAATAGGGAAAATTCAGTTGGGTTCAATTCGTGGTTCGTGGCGGGCCGAGCTGATGAACCACAAACGGCCGTGAGATTTTAGCTGCCAAATGAACCAGCTTGGTTTAACTGCCGCACTTAATAGGGATGGGCCCAAATAGGGAAAATTTGGTTGGGTTCAATTCGTGGTTCGTGGCGTGCCGAGCTGATGAACCACAAACGTTCGTGAGCTTTTAGCTGCCAAATGAACCAGCTTGGTTTGTAAGAGTCATGAGGTGGTAGTAGAACACACACACACCCCAGCATGCTAGAAACACCAAACTGGCAGGGGATCTCTAGCCGACCCTCCTCTACCCGGCCTCCATGTTCAGTGAGGATTAGATTTATGGGGTCTGAGTTACAACCCCCCAAAGAAGGGGTCCCCGGGAAAGATCTTTCTGGGGGAATGACAGGCACAGGTTCAGGAGGTTCAGGAGTGTATAGAATGGACCCTGTGTAAGCTAGAGACATCAAACTTGCAGGGGACTCCCCCTTGTTCCTCCCCTACATGCCCTCCAAGTTATGTGAGGATTGAATTTCGGGGGTCAGGGTTATGCCCCCCCCAAAGATGCCCACAGGAAAGTGCACGGGGGGGATGCGAGATGCAGTTTCAAAAGTGTAAGCTACACCTGAAAGGCACAGGAAACCTTTAGGTGCTTCCAAGGCTGGAGAATTCCACCCCCCCCATTGCTTTACATTTGGTTACAATGCCCTAGAGCAAGGGTGTCAAACATGCGGCTCAGGGGCCGGATCAGGCCCCCGGAGGGCTTCTATCAGGCCCGCAGTGGAACTGGCTGTCTTCTGCTCCTTCTTCCGGTTCTGCTGCTGCTGCGTCATCGTAGGTTTGAAGCTTACAGGTACACACCTGAACAGCATACTCAAGGTTGCAGCAGCACGGACATTTTGAAGCAATAATTCAAAGCAAGAGGTGTCAGTTATCAGACACTGTTAAATAAACAAAATATTTCAAGAGTGCTGATGCTTTAAGCATGTTTTTATTTTAAGTAAAAAAAAAACCACCTTTGTGTTTGTGTCCTTTATAAAGTTTGTATCTCCACTACCTGGCATTACATTTTATGACACACATGGCCCAACAAGGTCTCCTTTATGTCAGATCCAGCCCTCATAAGAAATTAGTTCGACACCCCTGCCCTAGAGTCCATCCTCTGAAGCATCCACTTTTCTCCAAGGGAGTTGATCTCTGAAGTACGGAGATGAGCTCTAATTCCGTAGCTCCAGGTCCCACCTGGAGGCTGGCAGCCCAGTTCCTAAAGATGAGAGAAGTTAGACAATGGAACAGGAAGGACGAGCTCTCCCATTCTGGAGGTCTTCAATCAGATGCCGGAAAGCCGTCTTTGGGGATTTGAAAATGATCTAGGTTTGGGTTTCGTCCATTGAATAGGGGTAGGCAGGGCTCTTTATGTAGCAGGAACTCCTTTGCATATTAGGCCACACACCCCTAATGTAGCCAATCCTCCAAGAGCTTACAGAGCTCTTCTACACACCCCTAATGTAGCCAATCCTCCAAGAGCTTACACAGCTCTTCTTACAGGGGCTACTATAAGCTCTTGGAGGATTGGCTACATTAGGGGTGTGTGTCACCTAATATGCAAAGGAGTCCCTGCTTTAAAAAAGAGCCCTGCGGGGCAACTGGATGGCCTGTGGGGTATTTTGTTGTTGTTTTTAAAACCCAGTAACATCCTCCACCTCTTCCTCTGTCACTTGGGGAGGATGTTTAGCTATACCTTTTTTTAAAAATGGCTGGTGCTTCTATGAAGCTGCTGGATTATTTATTTATTCAACATATTTTAATGCCTCCTTTCCACTTGATCCAGGTCCCCATAGCAACACGCATAAAATGCATTAGACATTGAACAATTAAAAACAGTGTTTAAAATTGTAAAATAATTCAATTAAAACATAAACAAAGTCCAGAGAGTCAATGCTGCTGATTTCCCCCCCCAGTCGCAACTCTTCTATTAAAAGTACAACTAGATCCATTGTTAAGACTAAACATTCTCGTAAAACTCTCGTGCATTAAAAAAAGAGAGAGTTGGGACTCTTTATGGCCCGTTTGCTAACACTCAAGTGTTTCAGAAGCCAGAGTGAGGCAAGCTATGGCAAAGAAAATGATCAAGAACTCGTGGGCACTCAATGAAATTGCTCAGCAGTTGGGCTAGAACAGATAGAAGGAAGTACTTCTTCACCCAAAGAGTGATTAACACATGGAATTCACTGCTACAGGAGGTGGTGGCAGCTACAAGCATGGACGGCTTCAAGAAGGAATGGAATAAACATATGGAGCAGAAGTCCGTCACTGGCTCTTAGCCACAAGGTATAGGTAGGAACTCTTGGTCTAGGGCAAGTGATGCTCTGTATTCTTGGTGCTTGGGGGGACAACAGTGGGAGGGCTTCTAGTGTCCTGGCCCCACTGCTGGACCTCCTGATGGCACCTGGTATTTTTGGCCACTGTGTGACAGAGTGTTGGACTGGATGGGCCATTGGCCTGATCCAACATTGGCTTCTCTTATGTTTTTATGGTGGCAATATTTATTTTTTTAATTTATTTATTAGTTCGATTTATACCCTGCCCTTCTTGGCAAGGTGGGCTCAGGGTGGCTTACACAAAATGTATATATAAATACAATTAAAAACATCCATAAACAATCAGTATCCATTTTTTAAAGTGCCAGAAACAAAGTGCAGAGCAGAGATTCCTAGATCGACCATTCTACTATTTAGGTGTTAGTCCTGGTGGTATTCTCAAATCAGTGCAATTTGATCGAGTAGTTTATGCAGTGAGATTGACTGAAGGTGGTAAAACCAGGTTTAAGGTAGTTCCTCATCGAAATCCTGGTGGAAGAGCTCCGTCTTACAGGCCCCGCAGAACTGTAAAAGGAACTGTAAAAATATTGGTCAGGTAGAGGAGATCAAATAAGTCAATCCTAAAGGAAATCAAATCTGACCATTCCCTGGAAGGACAGATCCTGAAGCTGAAGCTCGAATACTTTGGCCACCTGTCGCGACTCAGGTGGGGTGTCACCTGACGCTGCCACCACTCTGGATTTAGGTTCCCTTGAGAAG
>NW_015162077.1:87827-88922 GCF_001447785.1 Gekko japonicus
ACTTTAATGCCAGGAGCTCACAGAGTAGAATTTTTGCTCACAAGACTCCGCAGCTTAGAGGGAACATTGATCATGACACCACCAAATGAGAAGGGAGCACTCCCTGGAGAAGACCCTGATGCTGGGAAAGATTGAAGGTCAAAGAAGACGGGGATGGCAAAGGATGAGATGGTTAGACAGTGTCATAGATGCAACGAACATGAAATTGAGCAGACTTCAGAGGACGGCGGAAGACAGGAGGGCCTGGCATGATGTGGTCCATGGGGTCACAAAGAGTCAGACTCAACTGTGCGACTGAAGAACAAAAAAGGAGATACCGAACCGAGAAGCAGAGCACGAGAGCTGATAGGCCGTATATTCTGTAAGAATTCAATGCGGCAATGCCAGTTTCCAGAACAGGGAGATGAATGAAAAGAATAAAACACTATATATTTCTATGAAACAATTAAGTGATACTTTTTTTAAAAGCTTACTTTTTTCCCCTGCTGCCTTCCAAAGCCTGATTCTCCAAAGCAGAAGGCATGACTGATGGGATTGTTTTCAGACACACAGTTCTGCCTCCCCTCCAAAACACAGACAGATTCCATCCATAATACTTATTATGGCCCTCCCGAAATATGAACAATCCATAAAAATTGTGGATTGTACCTGCCACTTGTTGTACAAAAGCAATCCCTGCTTCCCAACTAGTTCATTCTTTTACTTCCTTTAGACTCTTTCACTACCAATTACCTCTCTTTTAATCCGCCCCCAAGATGTCTCATGAAATCATGAAATCCAAAGCATCCCTTTGCTTCCCTTTGCTTCCCAGCCAATCTGGACTAGATTCTTTCAGGTAGTGGGCATGCTGGCGTAACCATGAGGGTGTTTAAATCCAATCTCCTCCTCCTCCTCCTCCTCTTCTTCTTCTTCTAAGCTGTGGAGTCTTGTGAGCAGGGCTTATTTGGGGCAGGAACGCACAGGTACATAGTTCCGGCTAGCTCCCAAGTTGGCCTCGCCCAGCAGGAACTCATTAGCATAATAGGCCACACCCAACAGCAGAAACGCATTAGGATTGTCTACATCAGGGGTGTGTGGCCTAACATGCAAAGGAGT
>NW_015162077.1:89102-91504 GCF_001447785.1 Gekko japonicus
AAGAAGAAGAAGAAGAAGAAGAAGAAGAAGAAGAAGAAGAAGAAGAAGAAGAAGAGATTAGATTTATACTCCGCCCTTCATTACCCAAGGGAGTCTCAGAGCGGCTTACAAACTCCTTTCCCTTCCCCTCCCCACAATAGACACCCTGTGATGCAGGTGGGTTTGAGAGCTCTGACGGAAACTGATCTTTTTTGAGAACAGCTCTTATCAGAACTACGGCTTGCCCAAGGTCATCCAGCCAGGTGCAAGTGGAGGAGTGGGGAATCAAACCCGGTTCTCCCAGATTACAGTCCGCGCACTTAACCACTACACCAAACTGGCTTAGAGGGAGCATTGCCTGGCACTATAGTGATGTCACTTCTGATCACCCTGGAAGTGATGTCACTGTGGCACCAGTGATGTCACTATGTGGCTGACGAGGACCTACTAAAGTAGATAAGTCTCCAGTCAATTGCTAGTGAGATAGGGTGCGCCGGGGATGCTCTAGCGAGCTCACACTCACTCAGCTTAGAGGGAACACTGGCGCCGGGGATGCTCTAGCATTCAGGCCAGACTCTATGGTTTAACCAGGGAGATTGGGCCGAATGCTAGACCGTCCACAGTGCCATGCTGACATCACTTACGGCCACTCCAGGAATAGTGATATCACAGCGCCAATGATGCCGATGGCCACATCCCCCTTCATTTTTCTCCCGCCATCCAGCTGAGCAGCAGGGGAAAGGGGAGGAAGAGGGCGGGAGGTCTCCAGCGAAGGCAGGAATCTGTTAGGGGGAAAATGGAACATGTGTCTGCCGCAGAGACGAGTACTGACAGTTGAGGCCAACAGAGTGGAAACAGAAAAATTCAAGGAAAACGTATCTGATCCTTCCAAGGAGAATAATGAAAAGCTGCAGAATTGGATCCATTGTACTGGGAGAAGATGTGGAAGCAAGGAAAAGTAGAGTTCAAAAGGCAGTGTCGATTGAACGTTTTGCATCGCAGAAGGAAGGAAAAGAAATGGACGCTGTAGTCACTGAAATAAACGTTGACCCCCCCAAGGAAGACCATGACTGTGCAAACGAATGCCAGCCGTGCCAGTTTAATAGAGAGACAGTGCCAACGATAGGACACCTCACTGGCCAAAGAAATAGAAAAGCATATCTCATGAAACATTTTCCAGAGAGAGGAAAGAGTAAAAACAAACAACAACCTAGCGGAGAATCGACCGGGGACCAAAGATTTAGTAGCTTCACTGCAATGAATTAAAATAGTTTTACCTAAGTGCACTGATTAAAAAAAATAACTAACAGGAAAGATATATTGTTTTTAAAAAACAAAATGAATGCCCGACACTTGTTTCGACACTGGAAGTATTCAAGCCCTTCCAGGGAAAGCAGAGAAACGGGCTGGGTTCACTGCAAACAAAAATAACTAGAAACATTTTGGAATAAAATGTGGTTGATATCACAGCAGCAGAATAATAGTACCGAACGATAATGAGATTGAGCCTGTAACTTTTTAGACTCTACACTGCCTGGGATCCCTAAAACCAAGTTAACAGCTCTAACATAATGTGTGTTTCGGCCATTAGAATGTAAATTCCTCAAAGCAGAGGACTTTTAGCTGTTGTTTGTGAAACCTTGAATGCTTCAAGCGCCGTAATGGCCGCAAGTAGATAAAAACCCGAAACTCTTAAACCAGACTCACCTTATTCCCCCTATAGTTATCCAAAATTAGTAAGGCAAAATCTCTCCCTCCCTCCCTCTGTCTGTCTGTCTGTCTGTCTTAGGGTTGTCTGTATTCTTGGTGCTTAGGAGGGTCACAGGGGTGGTGGACCTCCTGATGCCACCTGGGTTCTGGCTACAGTGTGACACAGAGTGTTGGACTGGATTGACCATTGGCCTGATCCAATATGGCTTCTCTTATGTTCTTATGTCTGGGGCAGTGATGCTCTGTCTTCTTGGTGCTTGGGGGGCATCAGTGGGAGGGCTTCTGAAGTTCTGGCCCTGCTGGTGGAACTCCTGATGGCACCTGGGTTTTGGCCACTCTCTGTGACAGAGGGTTGGACTGGATGGGCCATTGGCCTGATCCAATATGGCTTCTCTTATGTTCTTATGTCTGGGGCAGTGATGCGCTATCTTCTTGGTGCTTGGGGGGCATCAGTGGGAGGGCTTCTGGAGTTCTGGCCCTGCTGGTGGAACTCCTGATGGCACCTGGGTTTCGCCCCCCAAATCTCCAGATATTTCCCCACCGAGATCTGGTAACCCTCCTCTCTCTTCCATTAGGTGAGATGTCAGGATCTGTTTCCCAAGGACTTCCATTTCAAGCCCAGCTGCTGTTATTCACTGACTTATGCATAATCAGGGGTCTTGTTGTAGAAAAAGAGCTGCCGGAGCTCATTAGCATAACTCATTAGCATAACT
>NW_015162077.1:92080-93706 GCF_001447785.1 Gekko japonicus
CACACCCCCTGACATCACCGGAAGTGTGTCAGAAGGCCCGGCTACTTACCCTCCTGCTTCATCCTCATTCCCAAACGGAATGAGGATCGAAGCAGAGGGCGGGGTAAAGAAGGGGGCGGGGCTTCACCACGTGACCGCCCCGCCCCCTAGAGGTTCTCTTCCGGAGCTCCGTACCTGAGAGCTCCCCCCCGACTAGAGCCCTGTGCATAATCATAACGAAAAAGTATTTGGATGATACCATTAGTATGCATTAATACGGAGACGCTGTGTTCCCACTGGAATTAGGAAGCAAATCTCTTTTTTTATATATATATTCCGCTAAACAGATACAAACCCCCCCCCCAAACCCTGGGTTTATTGCGAACCTAAGAAGCTTGTGATCGAAGCCTCAGACATAAGCCAGAGGGAGGGTTGAGAGCTCTGTAATACGAGGGTTGAGAGCTCTGTAATACGAAATACTGGGGTGGGTGTGGTCTGGGGAGTGGAGGGACCTCAGCAGGGTATAATATTATAGAACCCACCTTCCAAAGCGGCCATTTTCTCAAGAGGAACTGGAGTGCCTTGATCAGTACTTGGATGGGAGACGGCCCAAGGAAGCCCAGGGCTGCCAAGCAGAGGCACCAAACCGGCTCCTAACCACGACACCAAAGTGAATAATAAGGGGTGAACATGAATCTTCTACCAAGGCCACCAAGAGGCGGTGGAATTGATGGTGTTGATGGTGTTGAGTGCTGCCAAGTCACCGCGGACTTATGGCGAACCCCGTAGGGTTTCCAAGGCAAGAGACGAGCAGGGCCACAGTAGCTGAAGATTTGCCCGAATTACAGCTGGTCTCCATACAATAGAGATCAGTCCCCTTGGAGAAAATGGCTACTTTGGAAGGTGGGCCGTAGGGCATTATTACCCTGCAGAGGTCCTCTCCTTCCCAAGCCCCACCTCAGTCTCCATCCCCAAATCTCCTGGTATTTCCCACCCCAATAGGGTTACCAGCTTTGGGTTGGGGAAAACGTGGAGATTTGGGTGGTGGAACCTGGGGTTTGGGGAACAGGCCCATAGATACAGTGGGGCCTCCCAGGGCCAGGGCCCCTGACTGACCACTAAGGCCCCCCCGATGTCCCATCCAGCTTCGCCCCCCCAACTTCCAATTGTTAATGTTATTTATGGAGGGACTTCATTGGGGTATAGATCAATAGAGTCTGGCCTACAAAGTCACCATGTTCGCTGGGGGAACTGATCTTGGCCATCCGGAGATCGACTGTAATGATGGGAAATCTCTGAGTGCCACCTGGACAGGGCCGACTCGCTCACTAGGCAAACTAGGCATTTGCATAGAGCGGGCCGGTCCTTAGGGGTGCCAAACTGCACCCGCCCCCCGCCAAAAGCCCCCCTACCCAGCGTGGCCCATTCCTGTAACCTGCCAGCCCATGGGAGGCTCTGCCGGGAGGAGCCGGGAAAGGCGTTGGGCGGCTGGGCGAGGCAACAGCCGGGCAAAGTGGGTCAGTCGGTACGGAAATCCTCTGGCCGGTGGCAGCAGCAGCACCCGAGGGAGGGCGGCAGCCCTTACCAGCATGGGGGGGGGCATGTACGGGGGGAAGGGGTGCACGGGGGGTGCCAGAAGGGATCCTC
>NW_015162077.1:94248-94364 GCF_001447785.1 Gekko japonicus
ATTTTTAACGCTTTTAAAGGCACCTAAGTGACTTGTAAACTCCATCACCGCCGCTGACAGCCAGCCTTAATATGTCTAAACATATATGTGTGTAATAATAATCATTAGGACGGAGC
>NW_015162077.1:97239-104556 GCF_001447785.1 Gekko japonicus
CTCCATCAATTTTGTTGAAAAATTCACTCATTTTTTAAGAAGTTGCTTCAGGTCCCCTCCAGGATCAGGGGCCCTGAAGCTTACATTTCATTCGTTTCATAGCAGGTCCGCCACTGCAAGAAAGTCCAAGGTCACTCTGCAGATCCTGGCGATGGCAGCCACTTCCCTTCAACTCTTACCTTGTGAACCCTACGGGGTCACCATAACTCAGTCTTATCCTGACTTTACACCATCCATTCCACCTCCCCCGGGATTGCAGCTCATCTCCAGACTACAGAGAGCAGTTCTCCCGGAGACAATGGCTGCTTTGGAGGGAGGGCCTTATGGCATTGTACCCCTCTGAGGTCCCTGCCCTCCCCAGGCTCCATTCACAGATCTCCAGGAGAGAGCTGAGTTTGATCCCCCACTCCTCCACATGCACCTGGGTCCATCACAGTTCTCTCAGAGCTGTTCTCTCAAGAGCAGTCCTCGGAAAAGCTCTCTCAGTCCCACCTACCTCACAGGTAGTGTTCCCTCTAAGCTGAGTTAGTGTGAGCCAGCTCACAGTTTTATAGCCTCCAGCTCACACATTTTTGTCTCAGCTCAGGAAGGATGGCTCCAGACCAAACTAATTTATGCAGTAGCCAAGTTGCTTGCTCACAGCTTTAATGCCGGTAGCTCACAAGGTAGATTTTTTGCTCACAAGACTCCACAGCTTAGAGGGAACATTGCTCACAGGGTGTCTGTTGTGGGGAGGGGAAGGGAAAGGAGATTGTAAGCCTCCTTTGGGTAGTGAAGGGCAGGGAATAAATTCAATATCCTCCTCCTCCTCCTCCTCCTCTTCTTCTTCTCCTTCTTCTCCTTCTTCTCCTCCTTCTCCTTCTCCTTCTCCTTCTTCTTCTCCTTCCCAGTGCTCTACCATAGACTACTCGCTTAATTGTGCATTGTTTCCAGTTCCCAACTTCTGACAATTTACACCATGAGTCTTTCCCCCATTCAGTTCCCCATGAAAAGGAAGTACTTCTTCACCCAAAGAGTGATTAACACTTGGAATTCACTGCCAAAGGAAGTGGTGGCAGCTACAAGCATGGACGGCTTCAAAAGGGAATTAGATAAGCATATGGAGCAGAGGTCCATCAGTGGCTATTAGCCACAAGGTATAGATAGGGGCTCTGGGGCAAGTGATGCTCTGTCTTCTTGGTGCTTGGGGGGGGGTCCTTCTCCTTCTCCTTCTCCTTCTCCTTCTCCTTCTCCTTCTCCTTCCCAGTGCTCTACCATAGACTGCTCGCTTAATTGTGCATTGTTTCCAGTTCCCGACTTCTGACAATTTACACCATGAGTCCTTCCCCCATTCAGTTCCCCACGAAATGCCCCCGCCCCATTCAAAACCATTGGCTTAGTCGTGCGTGAGTTCCCCTTGCAAAACCCCGGACTTCAGCACTGGTCCCTCCGAATCGCGGTTGCGCGATCCACATGGCTTCACAACAGCTCGCGTACTGAGTCACAGTTCTTGTTTTTCACAGACCGAGCCGCGCCATTCGCAAACCTGTCGCTTATCCAGGGATGGGGGACCAGAGTTTTAGACTGAAAGCACGCTCAGACCTCAGCGTCTCTCTCTATGAGGCTCCTGCCATGAAGGGACATACTTGGCTCTCTTGCGGGAGACATCTGGTGTTATGCTGGCGTCGTCCTACTCTACAGCTGCTCCATGCTTGGGGGCATGCCGTGGCATGGATAGCGTTGGGGAATCTGTGGCATTTGCTAGACCGCGGTCGTACCTAGAGGTGGCTGGTTGGTGAGGGCAAAAAGGAGTTATGCTCCACCGACTCCTGGCTGCTTAGACGATTGGACCAGGTTAACCCCCTTGGACCAATGCTCCCTCTAAGCTGTAGATTCCCGTGAGAAAAAATTCTACTTTGTGAGCTACTGGCATTAATGTGATTAACATCTGGAATTCACTGCCACAGTGTTGGATCCCAAGCATTCAAAATAACTCCACGTTGAAAAGCAAGCAAGGTTTATTTCAAAGCGTTGGTTTAACCAGAACAGGACATTGTTAGGAATAACTACAGGTGACCAGGGAAGGCATAATATAGACATTTGAACCAGGTAAGGACCAATGAGCCCAGTTCCCGCTGGCGGGAATAGAACATGCAATTCGCGCCCATTGCATGGGAACGCAACAGTTCTATAATGTCAACACAGGTTCAGTTCACATGCTAGATACCCAAAACATTCTAGGCGAAGCATTCCTCCTACACCCAGCTGCCCGACCTTGGCGAGTTCCGCGGACTACATAACATAACTCAAGCAAACAAGGAATGAGGGAGGGGGGGGTGTAGGATACTACACAGGAACCGGAATGACAATGGCAGCTAGCTGACACAAACAAACAAATGGTATATTCTCAGGAGCAAGCAGCAGCCTTTTAACCCTTTCCAACCACTCTCTTTGGTTCCTACTGCAGTCAACCTGCTCTAAATCTAACCACAGTGCTCAGTTCTATGTTACCATATCCCTGCGTTAATCAGGTGCTTCAGGACACCGCATGCCAAAAAGGGGGGAGGGGAAGATTTTTTAAGACTTTGTGACCCAAAAAGCATCTGAAGCTTCAAAGAACAACACTAAACATTAGTTGCAAACTTAGGATTCAGGCATGACTATATATTTGCCTCTTCCTCCAATTACTAATCGTAACAACAACCTAATTTTTGACACAGTCTAAATCTAAATTTTGTTATGTGTAAATTTGCATATGAATTGCTGAATGAAAAGGTATCTAATAATGTATGCACTGGCTAAAATGAAATCAGCAGAGGTTTGTAGCCCAAAACGATACATAAAAACTTAAAGTGAATTCCAGGGAATTAAGTGAGAAGAACTCCAAAGTAAATGAGGTTTCCTCCATCCCATTTTCTCATGATTTTGGAATTTTTCTCTCCTGCCTTCCATTCCTCATTGCTTCCAGATCAACGGAGAGGATTTCTAAGGTGGTGTCAGACCCCTGGGCAAGTTACTCTCAACAACACTCTCTTTGGCAGGGATATGTTTATTGAGTTATAAGAAAGGCCCAGGTCATAACTGTCCTGTGTCAGTTCTGAGGATTTGGGTGGGTACAATCACGGATATAGAAAATTCAAATACAACCCCAATGCTCCCTCTCTAAGCTGTGGAGTCTTGTGAGCAAAAATTCTACTTTGTGAGCTGCTGGCATTAAAGCTGTGAGTGAGCGATTTGGACACTGCATAAATTAGTTTGCTACGGAACTCTCCTTACTGAGCTGAGACAAAAAAAAGTGTGAGCCAGAGGCTAAGACACTGTGAGCTGGCTCACACTAACTCAGCTTAGAGGGAACACTGCTCCTAGGCCCACTCATACATCACATCCCCACCACCTAGCCCCAGCGACTCTACCCCCCTTTCACCTGGGAAATCATAGAATGTTAGAGTTGGAAGGGACCTTGCAGTTCGTCTAGTCCAACCCCCTGCACTGTGCAGGAGCATAGCTGAAAGATAGCCCTACATACCTACAACATACCCGAAAGACGGTCATCCAGCCTCCGCTTGAAGACGTCCAGCGAAGGAGCCTCCACCACCTCTTGAGGCAGACTGTTCCACTGCTCAACCACTCTTATAGTCAGGAGGTTTATCCTGATATTTAGCCGGTATGGACTCCCTTGTAATTTCCACCCCTTAGATCTAGTCTTGCAATCCGGAGCAAGAGAGAATAGATCCGTTCCATCTTCTACATGACAGCCCTTCAAATACTTGAAGACTGCAATCATGTCCCCTCTAAGCCTTCTCTTTCCCAGGCTAAACATACCCAACACTTTCAGCCTTTCCTCATAAGACTTGGATTCCGACCCTCTCACCAATATACGATCCCATTATCTGCAGAAGCAAGCGGGCACCTAAAGTTTTCAAGGACTTTCCTCTAGGATAGAGGAAGGCTTCTTCGGAAGAATTACGCCTCTAAGACACTGCAGCCACACACTCGACACTCCCTCCCCCAACAACCATGGCAAACTGAGCAGGGCGATGTTGGACTGGTGGGCACATTGCAACTGGCTTCCTTCGGTTCATGCATATATCCCCCACACACACACACACACACACTGCCTACCATACAGCGCATGTGCACTGATGAGACCATTCTTTTTCCATTCCGAGTTTCCCTGATATGCCCCTGTGGCACCACTAGAGGACAGCGGGGTGTGGCAAGCATCTTCCATGATAGGCAGAGACTTGCCCAGATTCAAAGGCGCTCATTAAGGTTCCCTTTATTGCCATGAATACGGTCACCAGGTGCCTCCTGGCAAAGGACGGGGGATGGGGGGACTTACCAGGAGCAGAAGGACGGCCCAGGTGGCGTTGCCGGTGACGTGGTACCCCACTCCCAGTGTGCACTGCAAGTGATCTCATCATGCTGAGATGTCACAGCGACATTCCTGGGCTTCTGCCATAAAGCTTTTGCCCAAATATCAGACCATCCCCCGGATGTCGATGCAATGATGATGTCACTTCCTGTGCTGGAAGTGACGTTGCCACATTACTGGTGACATTGCCTGAGCCTTCCTTTTCCTCCTGGTAAGTCCCCCACCGGCCAGATCAGTGGCAGGAGGTGGGGCCTGGTACATGGAATTCACTGCCACAGGGAGTGGTGGCAGCGCCTACAAGCATAAAGAGCTTCAAGAGGGGACTGGATAAACATATGGAGGAGAGGTCCATCAGTGGCTAGTAGCCATAAGGTATTGATGGGACACTCTGTCTGGGTCAGTGATGTCAGATCCAACATGGCTTCTCTTATGTTCTTATGTCTGGGGCAGTGATGCTCTGTATTCTTGGTGCTTGGGGGGCCACAGTGGGAGGGCTTCTGGAGTTCTGGCCCCGCTGGTGGGCTTCCTGATGGAACCTGTGTTTGGGCCATTGTGTGACACAGAGTGTTGGACTGGATGGGCCACTGGCCTGACCCAACGCAGCTTTTCTGATGTTCTTACTCCTGCATTGTTTGAAACACCAAAATTACAGTGCAGCTGTGCATTGATAAAGTCTGTTTGTTTGGCAATGGTACGTGTAATGGTATGCATCAATTATTCAAAGGGGGCTCAGATCAGGTAGGAACTCTGTGGCAGATTGGGCGTGCACGTGGTGCTCCATGCCGATTTGGAAATAAGAAAATGGAACAGTGGAGGATTTGCAATGCGCCGGTTCCAGACGGAAAGCAAAATCCAGGCAGAAATCCGGATGAGTGTCCCAAACACCTCAAGAACAGAACAACTGTTTTTAATAGGGGATTGTACTCAGTCGCCTTCTTTTTTAGTTCTATGGAGATTCTTTGAAAGGCTGGAGGAGCAGGTGGGGGAAATGTGGGGAGAAAAGAGAGATATGCATGCCTGTGAGAAAGAGAAGCTACAAAGAACTCGTGGGCACTCAATGAAATTGCTGAGTGGTCAGGTTAGAATAGATAAAAGGAAGTACTTCTTTACCCAAAGAGTGATTAACACATGGAATTCACTGCCACAGGAAGTGGTGGCGGCTACAAGCATGGACGGCTTCAAAAGGGAATTGGATCAGAGGTCCATCAGTGGCTATTAGCCATAAGGTATAGATAGGGGCTCAGGGGCAAGTGATGCTCTGTCTTCTTGGTGCTTGGGGGGGGGGCAACAGTGGGAGGGCTTCTAATGTCCTTGGCCCACAGGTGGACCTCCTGATGGCACCTGGTAGTTTTGGCCACTGTGTGACAGAGTGTTGGACTGGATGGGCCTTTGGCCTGATCCAACATTGGCGTCTCTTATGTTCTTATGTTCTTAAAGTATACGGGGAGTGGGAAAGTGCTGTAGTACTGAATAGCCTGGTTATGGTTATTTCTAGTAAGATGCTTGTTGTTGTGATGAGTGCGTGCATGTGAGTGGTGCCTGTAGGTTACAGGAATCCTAGACTTGTACAAAATCCATGTATGCACACTTCCAGATCCATCATCCATACCGTGGAGAAACAGACGGAATGACTTGCATGTTGTAGGAGCCTTCCGAGGCCAATTTAAGTTATTTTGGTGGTCCAAGCAAGGTACACTGATCAGCACCTGGACCTGTGCCCTTGGAGACTTTAGGGAGCAGTCGTGGCTCAGTGGTTGAGCATCTGCTTGGCATGCAAAAGGTCCCAGGTTCGGTCCCTGGCATCTCCGGTTAAAGAATCTGGGGGATATGAGACCTTGGAGAGCTGCTGCCAACAGTCCCGTTGCAAGCCTGAAGCTATTGAAGCTGAGTACATAGAATCATAGAATGTCAGAGTTGGAAGGGACCTTGCAGGTCATCCAGTCCAACCCCCTGCACTCTGCAGGAGCATAACCGAAAGATAGCCAAACATACCTACATACCTACAACATACCCGAAAGATGGTCGTCCAGCCTCTGCTTGAAAACGTCCAGCGAAGGAGCATCCACCACCTCCTGAGGCAGACTGTTCCACTGCTCAACCACTCTTACATGTTGGAGATTGGCATCTGATTTTGTATTGAATTATCACTCTTCCCAATGCATGTCAGTAGGAGTATGAAACCTATATTGACCCATAGGCGGCTGATGTCATAGGAACATCAGAAGAGCCCTGCTGGATTAGACCAGTGGTCCATCTAGCCCAGAATCCTGTCTCACACAGTGGCCAACCAGTTCTTCTGGAGGGCCAACCACAGGGCAGAGAGGCCAAGGCCTTCCCCTGAGAAGAACCTCAGAAGAGCCCTGCTGGATCAGACCAGTGGTTCATCCAGTCCAGTATCCAGTCTCACATAGTGGCCAACCAGTTCCTCTGGAGGGCCAGAAACAGGGCACAGAGGCCAAGGCCTTCATGAAAACATAAGAAGTGCTCTGCTGGGTCAGATCAGTGGTCCGTCCAGTCCAGCATCCTGTCTCACACAGTGGCCAAGCAGTTCCTCTGGAAGGCCAACAACAGGGCAGAGAGGCCGAGGCCTTCCCCTGAGAAGAATGTCAGAAGAGCCCTGCTGGATCAGACCAGTGAGGGTCCATCTAGTTCAGCATCCTGTCTCACACCATGGTCAACCAGTTCCTCTGGAAGGCCAACAGAAGGGCATAGAGGCCAAGGCCTTCCCCTGGTGTTGCCTCCTGGAACTGGGATTCAGAGGTTTACTGCCTCTGAATCTGGAAATCCCCTTTAGTCACTACCGGGAATTAGGGACTGATAGACTTGTCCTCCATGTCCACCCCCTCACTGACCACTGGCTAAGAGGTGGGGACTTTTTGCTCCCCAAAGATCAGGTACTTTTCTCCCTTTCTCACAATACAAGAACTCGTGGGCACTCCATGAAATTGCTGAGCGGTCGGGTT
>NW_015162077.1:105478-105646 GCF_001447785.1 Gekko japonicus
CAATCAGACTGTTGGGCCATCACGATCGGTATTGTCCACCAAGACTGGCAGCAGCTCTCCGGGGTCTCTCTTGGAGGTCTTTGACGACACCTGGTCTTCAATGTTCCCTCTAAGCTGTGGAGTCTTGTGAGCAAAAAAATTCTACTTTTCTACTTTGTGAGCTATTGG
>NW_015162077.1:105809-105963 GCF_001447785.1 Gekko japonicus
ATTTGATCCTTTTTAGCTGGAGAAGCCGGGGATTGAACCTGGGACCTTCTGAACGCCAAGCTGGGTTTTGCTCAGATGACACTTTACCTCAGGGTCATGAGCCTGTGGTTGTTAACGTACTGTCTGCCTTCCGTCCTCACAATAAGCTTCACTT